>NC_042493.1:6547153-6552551 GCF_005508785.2 Acyrthosiphon pisum | reverse complement strand
CATATATGGGCAAAATGGGCAAAATGAGCTTTTTAAGTTTTTAATTTTCACTAAGTCAAAAATTATTTTATGTTATTAACTGATACTGGTATTAAATTAGACAATATAAAGATCATATGACTGTAGTTTTAGAAAAATATCATATGAAATAAACAGTTTATTCTAATAAAACTTTAGCGTCCCCATTTTGCCCCACTATTATGATTTTGCAGGAAGCAAGACCGTTTTTTTGTCGTTGAAGATGATGAAAGGGTAGTTGATAAATAAATATGTAGACAGGTGAAATATTCTATGTGGTTTATTAAAATGTTCTTCAGTAAAATTTACTAAGTCCAAATAATTAAATTATTACACAAAGTGTCGTGAAGGTGCTCGAAGTGCAGTGGAGAAAACACGTCTGAATACAGGCCGTCTCCGGTCTGCTTTTATAAGGGACCAGGGTTTCCTACTTACCCCCCGGTCCATTGACTTATCCATAATGCGTTGTTGCGTTTATCGGTGTCCCGTGCACTGCGTGTGAACCTAATCGTAAATGATGTTTCCATGAACCGACTGTTATCTGTTGCATTCTCATCCTGCTTTATGGTTTTTTTGTACTATATCTACTTTGTGACGAATAAGCTCCCATATCCTGTCGTTTAATATGGCTTGTGGTTTTGAATGTATTTTATTATATTATTATGCTCGAATAATCCCTCCGTCTAGCAACCCATATATATAGATTATTGTGACAGTCTTTGACTCCCCCTAGTATCATTCTTTACCACCTATATTATTATATTAATGATAATAGCTCGTATATTCTCACCTTGACTACCTATGTTATTGTAATATTATGTTCTTTATACTGGTATTATTTGATAGGAACGGATACTATCCATTACACAATGATATAATATCATTGAATTCAAATTTAATGCCATTCATTATACAGTAACCCACTAATAACCTACTTTCAGAACGGCAATCACTTGACAACTTTTTTTTATATATTTTAAATGTGTACAAGAGCAAAAAATAATAAAATATATTGTAGTAAATAATAATGTTATTAAAAATTAATTAATCATAATATAAGTAATTTTAATGTTAATTGTTTATAGTATTTTACTGTATTGTATTGTATTATATTGATTTTTATTTTTTTTTTTTTTTACATAAATATAGTTTATACCTGCATGTAATGATGATATAAGTAGTGGCGGCTGGATGTGGTTGGAGTTCACATACATATAATGTAACAACGGGTAAACAATTAAGCTGTTGTGTTTGTTCTGATGCAAATATCCGCCGTACAGCTGTAGCAAATAATTCGCCTAGTTTATTATATAATTCTTTTAACCGAATTTATTACCTTTAACGACTTTAATTTATCACACAAAAAAAATATTATTTTTATTATATCTTACTACTATACTTATTCTAGGCTAGATCTACTTTGTGAAGATTAGCTTAGTGCAAATGTTGCATCCCTTTGGTTAGAATATTTTGTTGACCTAGAAGAAAATGGAATTGTGAATATCAAAATTCCTGTATGGTAAAAACTAAAAATACAATTATTTAAATAAAGAAACCAGTCTATTAGTGTACAGTATGTCCTAGAAGTTCCATATCACCCTTAGAATCTAAGTGGTAAATCAATATATTTAAATGCAGTTTTTGACAGTAATAAGTATCATAGGCGAATCTACAGGTGTGCCAAGGTACACTCTAATATACAAAAAAAAAAAAAATGAATTAATAACAATTAATTATAAAAAAGGTGGGCAAGTGGATGTCGCTCTGCTGTACAGTAGGTTACAAGTGGGTCACTGTATAATGGAAGGTATTAAATTTGAATTCAATGATATAATATCATTGTATAAGAAAAATGATTCTGAGCGGAGACGGTATGTCAGTCTATTGGTATAAGACATAATATTATATACTTATCTATGGTATTAAAAAAAAATTGATCTATAATAAATTCCAAATTAATCATACCACAATATTAATTAGGTACTGATAACGCGTTATACATCAACAGCAAACCATGATACAATCATAGATATATAATAGTATACTTTAGAAGTTTCAAGTACCCATGGAATAATACCTATTATATAATCCCAATAAAATAACTAAAACAGTTACTCTAGGTTTTTTAATTTGTAAATTCGTCCAAATTTGAACTTAAAATGACTATAAAAATAAACTGTGTTTATGTATTTTTTAGATTTTTTGGTGACAGAATTAACTACTTACATGGAATCTTGTTTTAAATTTTCAATCTCTAGATATAAAAGTTGAACATTTTATAAATTTTCAACTAGAAAATAATTATTCAATTTTAAATTTGATTAATTTTGTCAAATTCAATCTCTTTCCACGACTAGGTGGGCTTGTTGCGCGGTAGCTGTTGCCGTGATAAAAATAATAAAATTAATAAATAATAATTAATTTAGCCATCCTAAGAGCTCTTACTGAAATTATTGAACAACTAAACAAAGTGATGTTAAAGTTAAAGGAATTGGTTTATTACATTAAGTGAAATCTTTTAATTTTATATTGGGGTAACAATGATGCACGTACTCAATACTTCAATTAATTGTTCAAGTAAGTAAATTGCTACAAAGTCCCATTTTCCAAATATAGCAGGAAACAATCAAAATTATAAATGCAGTGGGAAATCTCTTAAATCTAAACTTAAATAAAGAAGAAGCGGCTGTTTTAGAAGAAAAATTCAAAATTTCTCAAGATGGATTATTGGCAGAAATAAGATTGTTATAAGCGGATCAGACTGTACTAACTGTAAATTTTGCAACAACATTAAGTGGATGGATCCAGTGGAGGCAAGAAAGTGATAAGTATAAAATTTACACGGCTTTTAATGCAGCAATTCAAACATTTTCTGTCATCCCCGTGACAAGTTGCTCATGCGAAAGAGCGTTTTCTAAATTGAATCACGTGAAAACAAAGTTAAGGTTAACTACGAAACAAGATCGGTTGGAATCACTCATGTTATTATATGTCGAACAAGAATTAACGGCCAATGTTGAAGCTTCTGAAGTTATTGAAGAATTTAAAAGTATTGTGCCATCAAAGGCGATTGTTATTATAAGTTAATACAATAAATACTATACCATTGTTGTTTCAATTTATTTATGAACTACTTATGATTTATTAACTAATTTATTATATAATTAAACAATAAATTATTATAATGAATACTTAAATATTACATAGTAATATAGTTAGCTTACAGGAGGTAGGTAAATAAAACTGTATTTGTTTAAACTTGTAAATTTGTAACCATTTCTTTTGATTTCTTTAATAAAAAAAAAATAAAAATAATAATATATTGTATATAAGTATATAACCAATAAGCTACCAATAGGTAAATATTATACAATAAGTTATAGTATTATTTAGTAAACAAGTGTCGGATACTTGAAATTTGAAATATTTTATTTTTACATTAGATAGATGGATAAAAAAAATAACTACAAACAAAAGGCCGGGCACACTCAAATGTAAAACTCTGGGTCCGCCTATTCTATGTATGGACATTTTGATTGAATAGCATAATATGCGATTTTTTTTTTTTTAAAATTCAAAAATAATAAAAAAATTTAATCAGGCAAATAAGTTTTTTAAATTTCCAAGGTAGCCATTTTGTTGATTGTATTTAAAATATTAAAATTTAATGAAATTGTGTTGGGGGCAGCAACCCCACAAATTTAACTAAAATTAAGCCTATGCGTCAAACCACCTTAAGTTGGAATGGCTCCCTGCTTCTCTACAACCGGTGGAGACTCGTTTGCGCACATATTAATATATTTTTTAAATTTAGGACAACTCGTTTGCGCACAAAATAGTAAACAATGAAAATCAGCTTTTGGTACATTTTTGGGTGTACAGAGTGTCTTAAGCTGCCCAACACGTTCAATATTATTGATATCAATGATCATCCGTTAATAAATATCGAAGTACCTTCAATACAGCCAATACACGGTCAATAATATTCTCAATGTCGAATATCGAATAATAATATTGATCGTGTATGGGTCGCTTTATCAGACAGGAGTAAAACCGTATAGTCTTAAAGCCCAAGAACAACGAACGGAGCTGAAAACTTTTACATGCACTTCAATAGTCAATTTTATACGCCCCCACCCTCACATTCATCAAATCATTCAAATACTCATGGAAATTCAAGTCGACACTGATTTAAAAATAAATTCATTAAAAAAAATAAAGAAAATACCCGTAGAACAGAGATATTAAAAAAAAAAATTTTTTGAAAAAAATATATTCAGATTACAAATCTAAAAAAATTGATCTTATAACATTTTGACGCAAACCCATACCAATAAATATTAAATATGTATTAACTGTAATTTGTGTAATTTGTAAATTTTAATGACTTGTAAAAATGATTGTACCTAATTTATTGTAATTTGACAAAATTGTGAATAATGTTTCTAAGGAAGCTGTTCTAAAATAAATAGCTAAAACAATATTTTTAAACCCGCCAGTCTATAACATCAGAAGATGATGAGACAGAAAGTCCTAAGCCTTTTAAAGGGTGAAGGAAAATGTTGTTTGGCTATAATAATTATTATCCACTACCTATCAGTGTTGACCAAATTGAAAATATGGAGGTACGCAGATTATGTTACCCTATACGTACATAAATTTCTCGGAAAAAAAGTTTCTATTGTTCATAAATTGTGCGCAAATGAGTTGAAAAAAGGTGGGTAAGTGGATGTCGCTCTGCTGTACAGTAGGTTACAAGTGGGTCACTGTATAATGGATAGTATTAAATTTGAATTCAATGATATAATATCACTGTATAAGAAAAACGATTCTGAGCGGAGACAGTTTGTCAGTCTAGATATTAGACATACATATTATAGGTATACTTATCTATAGTATTAAAAAAAAATTGATCTACCTATAATAGGTATCAATAATAAATTCCAAATTAATCATATCATAATATCCATTAGGTAACGCGTTATACATCAACAACAAACCGTGGTACTATCATAGATATATAATAGTATACTTTTGAAGTTTCAAGTACCCACAAATAATATTATACAATCACAACAAAATATCTAAAATAGTTATTCCAGGTTTTTTAATATGTAATTTCGTCTAAATTTGAACTTAAAATTACTATAAAAATAAACTGTGCTTATGTATTTCTTAGAATTTTTGGTTACAGAATTAAATATTTACGTGGAATCTTGTTTTAAATTTTCAATCCTTAGATATAAAAGTTGAACATTTTATAAATTTTTAACTACAAAATAATTATTCAATTGTAAATTTGGTAAATTTTGTCAAGATTTTTACTTCAAATACTTATAAAAAAAATTGTGCCTATGTATTTGTAATATTTTTCAACTGC
>NC_042493.1:6543765-6545923 GCF_005508785.2 Acyrthosiphon pisum | reverse complement strand
CTCAGAATCTAAAAGGTAAATGTGCGCAAATGAGTTGTAGCCTCTACAACCATTAGTACTCTCTGCTGCCCATATCTGGGGAAACTGCGCCAAAACCCTCATTAATAAAATCCAATCCAAGATATTACGTATAATATCCAAGCACTTCACACTAGGGCTTACGATTTCACGTGTACTTAAATACACGGGTACACGTGTAATTTTGAAACCCGTGTATTTAATATAATACGTGTATTTTTTTGGTTTGAGTCTAAGATTTGAAAATTTAACATTATATGGAGATTCTCCATACGTTTTTCTACCATTCTAACAAAAAACATATTTACTGGAAAGTCAAACTAAATTTTTATGAGCGTTTGAACTTTGAAGTAAGACATTGGGTGTTCCCCCGTTTTTTCCGTGCACGAATTTCTTATTTTGATGTAATTAAAAAATAAATTATCCCAGACATTTGAACATTTCACCAATTGTTAAGATAACCATTTTATATACACCAAAAAAATTTTAAAATAATTTGACAAGTTTTCGGCTAATTGTAGGCCTAAGAAATTTTCGGTTAAATGATGCATTTTTGTATAGATATAATCTTGGTAATAATTATTGCACACACAGAGCATAATATAATATCAGTATAATCTGCAACGACGGCCTTGACCATCGAACTAACTATATAGTGTATACTATAGTGTACGCCTGTGTACTACTGTTAAATTTGTTTTTTTCTATGTCCTAAATTTATTAACATTTATAAATTGTTATACATTATAAATTATTATAGATCATTAAAAACACGTGTTATATTAAATACACGGTTAAATACACGTGTACTTAAATACACGCCTACCCGTGTACCCGTGTGTTTCAAATACCCGTAGGAAATCGTAAGCCCTACTTCACACTGACTTCAAACTCCCAACAATTAAAGCCTACATAAAAAATCTCACGATAAACTTATTTGACCAACTAAACAATGCAAGAAGCGCAAAGATTCTTGAATCTCAGCGACAAGCTTACCCTCCACGGCTCAAGAGCGGGCATCCTCATGAAGACCTACCTCAACAACCAATATAATTAATTTTATTTCTATTCTATTGTACTATCACATATTTATCGATGTAAATTCTCGTAATTTGTTGTAAATAATTATGCATCATCAATTATTAAACGTTGAAAATGTTAATTAATAATTAATATTATCAATAAGTTAGATTACCTTGTTCGGAAGACTTTCTAATAAAATAAAAAAATAAATATTAATATACCCTAACTCTAAACTAAATGCATTATTTGATTATACCTAATAAAATACATACGATTATAGAAACAATTATTATACATTTTAATAAATTATAATATTTTTAAATACATTTAATTAGATGTATAAAAATATAATATATACCTGTGATTAAATTCTAAATTTTTAACAAACTAAAAGCAAATGAATTTGAATTATATGTAGTTTTATTATGACATTTTCCAGTGTAACTTATTTTTGTGCTGAAATGAGCTCTAAAAATGCTGTCAAGAACTTGTTTCATAAGGCGTCCAACATCTTCTCCTGTATAACCAAACATTATTTTACCCTATTTAAAACCAAGCATAATATCTTCGCATACCTACATATTATAATCTTTTACTTACATAATATTTATTCAAATTACCAAATTAACTTTAAATGTTAATTCATTTGCTAACAGATTTTGAACTTCAATTAAATCTTGCTTGCGTTTGATAGGAATTAATTTTTGATAAAGTTTTAGAGAGTCATTTTTTAATGAAATTTCGTGTCTGGCACTATGGGTATAAACTTTAATAAACTAGAGCAGCTTAAAAACCTATCCCTCTATACAGAGCATACACTAAAAGTTCTTCTTATCCACTATTGCTCATTATTGATGCTACCGGAACCGTTATAAAAAAATGTTCTATGCTCGGTATTATAAAAGCTCAAATGTTACCTACCTGTATGAAGCCGTGGTATATGATGATGATAGAAATTACACATTTACCGCTTGCAGTAGTGATATTGAGATAGATGATGAGTGATAACTTTGCTATTTACAATTGGCTCTCAATATGGCTAAAAAGTGGTGCTCCACGTTCCAAGGAGACTTGTTGTGATATTTCTCTTACATTGCTACAGAGCATATTTTAACAT
>NC_042493.1:6540071-6542393 GCF_005508785.2 Acyrthosiphon pisum | reverse complement strand
TCTGCATTGCTATCAACAATAGTTCGTAGTTGTACGTATTACACAACATTTAATGACTATATTAATGTCTGTTCATTACTTTTATTCGAAAATAATTCTCGTCACAGCTTTTGGTTACCAAAATGTTATATAAGAATATATGTTTCTCACTATATTAAAAATGTAACGAAATGGTTAACATTTAAAACAGTTTCCAAGCGAGTTAAAGAAATATACCTTAGAGTAATATGCTTGATAGTAAAAAGGCAAAGTATATCTGGGATTATTATTATCAATATTTGTGGTTCCTTCAAACGAAATCAGTGGACTTAAGTCTTAATTAATTTTGAAACAGGCCTCAAAACACCATGTTCAAAGTATAAAAAAATAAATGAAGCAGATACAAATGGATTTATTAATTCATAAATATTTTTCACCGAGATAAAATAGATCTCTGCGATATTCTTCAATATAAATAGTAAAAATATTTCAGACGGAGACAACACCTGTGGTGGCCTCTTAACTATTAAATTACTGTATTTTATAAATGTCGATTTTCATTACAAAAACAATCAGTGGCGTAGCGTGGGTTTTAAGAAACTATAATCAGAAAAACTAATGTTTTGGAAATTTATTAGTAATTTTGCAGTCAACTACAAATGAACACAGCCGTCGATTATCGCCTTATCCGTGATACAAATAATAATAAACCGGTTGGTACTGTGGTGTATGCAAAATCATAAGTGCTTACTAATTGTACCTATATAAATACGAGCCCCCTCTACGACATTGTACGTAAGCCAAGTCTATTAGCTCACGTAAGCAGTTTCAGAACATGTTACACGACGTTACAGCGCGTTAACACCAAGTGTTAATAAAATAAAAATAGATTTTCCAGTTTTTCCACCATTAACGGATTGTTATCGACATAAAAAATAAAAAAATAATAACACTTTGCCATGTAATGACTTATATTTGTGGCAACTCTTTTAAATGATAATATAATATAATAATCGTAGACTGTAGTCATGAAATATTGAATATTAGAGTATTATATTGTTCAAGACCATAGTATAGACGTACGGAACTCCAGTACTATTCTATGGTAGTATCATCTTTATGTTATCACTATGGCAAATATTGATTGATAATTTTGGGTATTGCCTATTAGCAATGTGCACTACACCAAACATGTAGTGCAGTTTTATTTTAATTTTGTATTAATGAGCGTAATTCTTTTACAGCTCCTTGCATATTAGATGCCTCATCATAAGCTTGTCCAATCAGATCATGCCTCTAATTTAAGTTATATTTGTCACATACTTTACAAAATAACTCATACATCCCATTTCCAGTTGAATCTACTGTTTCATAAACACAAATTAATCGCTCTTTTATAAGCCCATCGTTTGTACAATATTTCAATACAAAAGCAAATTGGTTGAGCTTTGACACATCAGTTGTAGAGTCTAGTATAAGTGAATACATTCCAGCCACTTTCACTTCCTTTAAAATTGTTTCACGGATCGATTCAGGAATACAGTTGAGCATGGAATTTTGTGACGATTTAGATAGAAATGTCAATCTTTGTTTTTTTGTTGATGATTTAATATTTTCCAAGTGTGTAGTATCGTATGATGTTTGGCAAAAACGTTAACCCAATCTAGAAATGTTCCACTTGTACCATTAGTTAAACATTCAGTATGGCCTCTGAATGCATCATTATGTTTGGATAAACATAACACTATATCCATTAATACATGCACAACTGCTCTATTCATTGCAACATGCTTATTATTAGAATTCATTAACTGAATATCAACACGATTATTATTTATGTACATAATTTTATTTAATTCAGCTTCTAAGTGATCTTTACAAGTTTCATGTAAATTAATTAGACCTTATAAACCACCTAAATGTCCTCATGAATTTGCAACCTGTAGTGACAGAAGAGTTTTTTTGAGCTCTAATAGAACCAAACAGTTTGCATGTCCAGCAATAAATTCTATTCATTGCAGGCGAGTATGTAATGCACGATCATTGTTCAGACTTTCCATTAACCAATTTTGTATAATATGATGTTAAAAACGAAGGTGGTGGATTTGATTCATCTTTAGGAAATTTACCATTGCGTAAATCGGTAGCAACTGGTTGGCATGGACCCATTTCTAATTGAATTAACTTCAATCCAGGTGTGATTGATTTATTCATAAATAAAACTGGATCATTTTTAAACATTGGCAAAGCTTATTGTAAATTATTAACAGATTCATAGATAATAGGAGACTCAACATCTAAAATTGTACAATATAATTAGTTAGGTATCATAATAGTTGTATA
>NC_042493.1:6538831-6539971 GCF_005508785.2 Acyrthosiphon pisum | reverse complement strand
CTTATTAATCAGGAGCACAGGATGCAAATGAGTAGAAAATCAGAAATTTAGAAACTTAACACGTTATTCTCACCCAGCTTTCAATTTATGAAGACGATGACGATCGACGACTTCCGAAGAAATTTATAACATTGTTAAAATTACGTGTATTATTTTCGTATTACATCTATATCTATTCGTATTTTATATCAATATATATATATATAAACAATTCCGGCAAAGCTATAATTGCGTGAATGTGACTTGTTCTACATTCAATAAAATATTATTGTTAATTATATAATATGGGATAGACTATACAAGAGCCGAGAGCTCAAAATAGTTTTATGTTCTTTATATATTATGTACATAATAATTTACATTGGCATCGGTCGTTATGATAATGTGTTATGGTCAGTGGCACGATCACCCACCACTGGGTAGCATTCAAATATCACTGGGGGGCACTAGTGCCCCGTACTTTGTATGTTAAAATATGCTCTGTAGCAATGTAAGAGAAATATCACAACAAGTCTCCTTGGAACGTGGAGCACCACTTTTTAGCCATATTGAGAGCCAATTGTAAATAGCAAAGTTATCACTCATCATCTATCTCAATATCACTACTGCAAGCGGTAAATGTGTAATTTCTATCATCATCATATACCACGGCTTCATACAGGTAGGTAAGGTATAACATTTGAGCTTTTATAATACCGAGCATAGAACATTTTTTTATAACGGTTCCGGTAGCATCAATAATGAGCAATAGTGGATAAGAAGAACTTTTAGTGTATGCTCTGTATAGAGGGATAGGTTTTTAAGCTGCTCTAGTTTATTAAAGTTTATACCCATAGTGCCAGACACGAAATTTCATTAAAAAATGACTCTCTAAAACTTTATCAAAAATTAATTCCTATCAAACGCAAGCAAGATTTAATTGAAGTTCAAAATCTGTTAGCAAATGAATTAACATTTAAAGTTAATTTGGTAATTTGAATAAATATTATGTAAGTAAAAGATTATAATATGTAGGTATGCGAAGATATTATGCTTGGTTTTAAATAGGGTAAAATAATGTTTGGTTATACAGGAGAAGATGTTGGACGCCTTATGAAACAAGTTCTTGACAGCATTTTTAGAGCTCATTTCAGCACAAAA
>NC_042493.1:6537631-6538731 GCF_005508785.2 Acyrthosiphon pisum | reverse complement strand
AAAAATACTTTAGTTTTTTGGTGTTTTCTTGTTTTTAGCAACTTGCTAATTTTTTTTTTTTTGCAAGTGAATATCATTCTTGGTTTGACATAATGCGCTATAATACATTTGGTTAATATTTGACTGTGTATTGAGCAAGCAACCTTTGTCAAAAATGTTGTTTATATATTTCTTCAATAACTACATATTATGTTAGAAAAATGTATATGAAGTTTTTAAATTGAAATGCAACATTGCAAACATGATCTTTTACCGGAACAGATAGTTATATATAATTAGATATTTTACAGTATAATCTAGTACAGTGCTTCTCAATTTTTTTTTGACATAAGGCTCTTTAAATTTAATGTAAAACTGTCAAGGCCCCTTAATCAAAATTATTAATTGTTTTTTTTAAATTAGGTATATACTAAAATTACATGTACTATTTCAAACAGATAAATTATTAAAATGCATAGTAAATTAATGTTTTAATATACCTTTGAGATATATTAATAATAGTATTAAAATTTAAGTATTTAAACTTTTTCCATAAACACTTAAAGTCTAAAGAAAATAAGCATTGATCTAGGATGTTCATATAAGTCTATCAACCATTTACCATATATATATATACGTTTCTATCCCCAGGATCTCAGTTAATATATAATAATATATAGGTAATAACATTTATTGTATAAAATACAATAAATATTATGAATGTATTATAAATTAATGGAGATAGGTACAACTGAGTAATAAATGATTATAAAAAGATATTCAAAATATATGCATTTTGGTAACACATAGGTAATATGAATACTAGTATAATACTAGTACTAGCAGTATTATGAATTCTATTTAAAATCAATATATTAATTAATAATTAATAATTATTATTTGTTAATTATAACACTTTTAAAGCATTATGTATGATAATTTAGTGAATTAACTCTTACATTTTTCATATATTTTTTTTGTAATAGGAAATTTAAAAATGACAATTTAGTTAATTTAGTTAATTATATTTAATAATATTAAAGTTGTATTTGATAAAAAGAAAGTATTTAAATACATGTATACAAATAATTTAGAACATAGAAGTCATTATGCAATGAAAA
>NC_042493.1:6537303-6537531 GCF_005508785.2 Acyrthosiphon pisum | reverse complement strand
TAAAAATACATGGTCAAACATTTTTTGTAAGCAATTTAAGTTCAAATTTTCACAAAATATATGAAATTAAAAAAAAATGTATAAAAGGATTAACTTTTATAGCTAAGAATTGAAAATGTAAAACAAGGTTCTTACACTTTTTGAAATAATGAGTGTTCAATGATAAAAGAATCACTCCGTATAGTACCTTTTTTTTTTTTTTTTTTTTTCAGTTTGGCCGGGCTTAGC
>NC_042493.1:6509218-6537253 GCF_005508785.2 Acyrthosiphon pisum | reverse complement strand
CATTCAGTGAAATTTTCAAGTTCTACAGTCACTCGTTTTTTTAATTACAACAAAATAAGAAATTGTTACGTAAGAAATCGAGTGAATATCAATTGTTGTAAAAATATGAATTTCAAACGCCCATAAAAATTTAATTTGAGTTTCTTATAGATATTTTTTGTTTGATAAAGGTAGATAATATTATAAGGAATCTTGTATTACATTTTCATATCTTAGATTTAAAAAGAAAAATTTTTATGAATTTATAACTCGAAATAATTTGCAAATTTTCGTGATTTTTCCATATTTTGTCATTTTTTGAACTTTAAATGCTTATAAAAAAAAACTGTGACTAACGATTTTTAATATTTTTCATCTGCCTTTGAAACAATATACTAGGAGCCTTCTATTAAATTTTCAAGCTTTTTTATTCAACAAATAAAATTTTATTGATATTTTTAGAAAAAAAACTAAAAAAAAAATGAAAACTGACAATGTCCGTAAAGAGCTCAAAATAAGTCAAAATATTTTGAAAATTTTATCGTGTATAGAAAATGGAAATGTAAACATTCAGTCAAAATTTCATGCATCCACGGTCATTTTTTTTAAAGTTACACCAAAAACCAAAATCGATTTTCTCGAAAACAGATTTTGCGTAAAAATTCCCGTTTTTCCTTAATTTTTCTTTTGTTTTTCCCGGCGCTTTTGAAAACCACTGGGAAATTTAAATTTTGACTTCCCCAATGCACCAACGATATTCACTTTCTGATCGAACAAGATACTGAAGTTGAAAATCGTAGCATTATTTCGACTACTTATCGTGTACACAGAAAAAATAAAAAAAAAAATAAAAAAAATACACATCATTGTAAAATCAATACATTCATCGTTCCACTCAGAATCTAAAATATTATTTTGAAATTTTGAATTATTTGAATAATTATTTATAGAAAAAAAATTCTTACCATGCTTATATGTGAACATAAATCAAATAACCGCAGATCTTCTACATTCGGATCAGCTTCATCGAGTCCACAATTTATTGGTTTACGTTGTAACACTTCATATCGACCTACAATGTATTTGATATAAACAATTTTTAGTGTCAACTTCACATGCTCAAAATAATTTTATTTTAGATTGTCAATCATTTATCAATGATTGTGCTCATGCCTCATAATAGTTAATGTACAAAATATATTTAATATATTTTGATGTATTCAGCACCATACATTTAGGAAAATTACTCCTGAAAATCACTTATTAAAAAAGTTATATAGAATAATGTGTTTTGAGCGTTTGACACATTAAAATGTTTTCTAAATAAGTATAAAAAAAAATATGGGTAATTGGATATCAAATGTTGTAAAAATATAAATTTCAAACGCTCATAAAAATTTAATTTGACTTGCTTGTAGACATTTTTTTTTGAAAAAGGTAGAAAAACTTATGAGGAATCTTGTATTACATTTTCAAATCTTAGATCTAAAAAGAAAATTTTTCATGAATTTCTAACTCAAAATAAATTGCAAATTTTCGTCATTTTTACGTATTTTGTCAATATTTGAACTTAACATGCTTATAAAAAAAAAATTGTGACTGGATTTTTAATTTTTTTCATCCGCCTTTGAAACAATATAATAGGAACCTTCCATTAATTTTTCAAGCTTTTTTAACCAACAAATAAAATTTTATTGATATTTATATAAAAAAATAAAAAAATAAAAAAAATGGAAACTACAAATGTCCGTAAACAGCTCAAAATAAGTCAACATATTTGGAAAATGTTATGGTGTATAGAAAATGTTAATATAAACACTCAGTCAAAATTGTATGTACCTACGGTCATTTGTTTTAGAGTTGCACTAAAAACCAAAATTGATTTTTTGAGAACAGATTTTGCGTAAAAATTCCTGTTTTTCCTTAATTTTTCTCTTGTTTTTCACGTCGCTCTTAAAAACATCTTAGAGAGTATCAACTAGATTCACTTTTCTATTCATTTATTAAAATGTTTATTTATATTATTATTATTATTATTATATCGTTAGGTTAGTTGTTAATATTGTAAGCATTGTTAGTTAATATTGTAGATAACCAAAAAAAAAAAAAAAATCAACAAGTTGAAGAGTAAAAGTTTTAAAGAAAACATTAAAATGTGAATGTATTAGGTATACATATATTTTTTATAACTTAATTTATTTTTAATATTATCATTTTTTTATATATTATAAACTATGCCATGGTTGGTTACAGATATGGATTATAAGAATAACTCAACACATGCTGTTATAAAATTTGACGAAAAAACAGTCGACGGTAAAGATTGCATTGATCTCATACCCTTGTCATGGACATATGTTAAGAATGAATTATTACACTGTAAATATCCAGATAAAAAATATTATGCAACAATTAATAAGATGAGCAAAACTTTGTCTGGCTATAAAGAATCTTGGAAAGGCTTTGGCATCAGCATAATTTCAGAAGCTAGTAAGTAAGACCTTAATTAACTTATTTACAATGGTATGCATAAGTATTTAACTACCTTTATAAAATTAGTATTTAATGAACTATAAGTTTTTATTTATAACCATGCATTATTCGAAAGAATACATTTAAAATTTTAAATGCTAAAACATATTAGCGAACTCTAGTTATATTTAATTATATAGTTAATCTTTAATTTAAATATTTAATTATAAACTATTTAACTATTTTAAATGGTAAAAATGCTGTGGATGTATTTTTTTTATTTGAGTTTCATAGTTAAAAAAAATTCAATAAATAAAAATATAAAACTAGGCATTTTATTTCTTCACTTCTATAAAAGTTTCTTTTTTTTTTTAGTTTTCCACCTAATCTTTTATTACATTTTAGGAAATTATGAGCAAGGTGTCAGGCGAATGAATAAAGCCTTCTCTAATACAGTTGTATTAAGTAGTGCGGTTGAGGACAAAGACAGTTCGGAATGTGAGTCTGATCCAAAACATCTATCTGGGAATGAACTTGAAAATAGTTTAAAAGACATTCCAGCAACTTTCGAAAATCAACCACCATCATTATTTCAAGGTAGTTTCTTCAATTGAATTATGTGATAAGTATACATTAAATCAAATGTTTAATATTTTGTTATTATGTTGTTACAAATATAGATTTGTCACAGTCTAATGTATCATCATCTGAATCATCATCGTCTTCTGTTTCTACTCAGAAAAAAAAGTCTACTGAAAAAAAGTTGTTGAAAAAAAGAGACCGTTCTTGTGATAGACTAGGTAAGTCCTATAATTGTAAGAAAAAGGGTAGTAGATGGTAGTTTCTTTAGTTAAACTATACATTTGTAATTATAATGTTACTACAAATATAGATCGGTCGTTATCTGAATCATCCACTACTTCTAACAAGAAAAAAATGTCTACTGGAAAAAAATTGTTAAAAAGAAGGGGAAGCTCTTGTGATAAACGTGGTAAGTCTTATAATTGTAAGAGAAAGTGTAGTAGATGGTAGTTTCTTTAGTTAAACTATACATTTGTAATTATAATTTTACTACAAATATAGATCTATCTTTATCTGAATCGTCCACTGTTTCTACCAAGACAAAATGTCAATAGGAAAAAAAAATTCTCAAAAGATACTATTCGGGTAAGAAACTAAATCTTACAAGTGTAAAAGAAGAAACTCTAAATATTTTTTAACCTAATTCTTATAAGATTCAAAGATTTAGTTTCTTACCAGACAGGTCCCTTTAGGGAATTTTTTGTTGTTGAAATTGTTTTCTTTGTAGACACTGGAGATAATTTTGGTTTCAAAGAATTATTAGTGTAAATTATATACTATGTATATAATATCATTGATTATAAATACTAGTATTTATTATCAATGATAATATAAATGGATTGTTTTTTTGTTCATTAAATTTTAAGTGTATTCTGTTAGTTATAAAAAATAATTAAATTAATTTTTCTTCCCTAACCTTTAAATTTGATTCATACCATTAGGAAGCATGACCTATTAGGTACACTTTAATTTTTTTTTATTCCTGAAATACTTAATGTTTAAAAGTTAATACCAGAGTACTATAATTATTTAATATCTATTAATATTAAAATATGTTCTGTTACAGTTAATGATGAATATAGTAAAAATTACTGTCCCACGTGTTGTCGCTCAGGTTCAAATAAAAATACTATATTAAAATCTAATTACATTCATTTTCTATAAAGAAAACTATGAATGTATACTATTTATTTCAGATAATGTTTCACAAGTTTCAAAATCAGATTTGGAGTCATTCAAAAGGAGTATTGAGTATCGCATCCGTGAAGAATCAAAAATAACAAGATCTTTATTATCAATTAATAATAGTTCTACTATAGAAATTGATTCAATTTTAAAAGATGAAAAAATCATTGGCTTGCCTAAAACAAAATTAGAGCATTTTCAAGAATTTGATAAAGAATTAGGAATTGATAATGAGCTTGTAAAAAAAATGGTAAATATTAATTCTTAGTTCTTATAAGTTGACGTTTAGTCTTTAAATTTCACTCAATATTAATTTTCAGAAATGTTTTATAATCATTAATATGAAAGGAATGGCTAAAATTAATGATGACATTATGGCAGTGATTCCTAAAATCATTTCCAAAGATGTCCAACTACAGTTTAGTGCTTTTGGGAGAGAGACAAGCGGCAAGAAAAAACTTAACTTTTCCTCAACTAATGCATTCAAATACTTACAAGGTTATTATATCATTACTTATAATCGAAACGCAGGTTTTAAGGGTTTAAAAAGTATATATCATGATACTATTATGTAATTTTTATTTCAAATAAATTAATGAATTTAACAACTAATGTCAGTAGTTGCAGTAAGTGGTAACAGTATAATGATTATAACATAAAATTCCTTTGATAGTTAATATTAATTCAAATTTAGTAACTATAAAAATAGTGTATAAATTATACAACAATTGATATGCAAACACATGAACTTAAGGAAGGCTCATCCTTCCTTAAAATATGTATACCTACTTAACAAGTTTTCTTTTAATGAATATTTAATTTAAAATTTCAGAAGTTCTTGCTACAAAACACCCAAATGTCAGTTCCAAAGAATTTGCAAGTGTCATTAGCAGGTGGTTTTCCGGAGCAAAGGACCGAGAAGGGGGCAAAAAACTTAGATTATCGAAATAAAAATGTATTTTGTTATTATTTTATCTAATAAAACTACCTTTTAATTAAATTACATTTATTATTTTTCTAATTTTGCAGTGATTCTTAAAATTAATAAACAAAAAAAATATTATTTTTATTGCTCGTTATATTTTTTTATATTGTATTTTTATGTACATTTTAATTAGGTATCAAGTATTAATTTTAGTAAAATACTGTTTAATAGTTATTTTTTTTTGCAAAGAAGAGTTATAACTCTATAGAAGTTAGTGGTTCTGCCCAGAAACTATAGAAAGTAATAAACAAATAGCGCTTTTTTTCAGTCTACTCTTTACAGAATTTGAATACCATTATCATACAGGATTATGTGTGCTAAAACCACAATACTGAATATCAATAATATGTCAGTACTAGTGCCAGTACCGCAACAGTATTACTATCAATACTTGGCCAGTCCTGAAATATTAGTTTTGGCAAAGTATTATAAATCCAGATATACGACAGTACTGGTGCCAGGACTGGCTTCCAGTAGCTTGCCAGTATAACTGTCAATACTTGACCAGTGCTGGTAAAGCGTTATCATCCCAGATATATGACAGTACCTACTGGCGACAGCATTGGCTGCCAGTAGCGTGCCAGTATAATGGTCAGTACTGAATTACCAGTACTTGCCCAGTGCTGGTAAAGCGTTATCATCCCAGATATATGACAGTACTGGTGACAGCATTGGCTGCCAGTACTCCGACAGTATAGCCAGTACTGGCGCAGTGTCATGCCTGTTGTGAATTTCCGATATGGTACATTAGTATTAATTAAGTTTTTTTTTTTTAGTTTCTATTATATTTAAGAATTTTAAATCTAATACAAACAGTCAACACTAGTCACTCTGTGTGATAATACCACAGAGGCACAGAATAATACGAGCGTATAGAGTCCGTATTATTATCTGTGTGTCTAAACACTCTAAGCTCTAAAGTCTAAAGACGACGTTTTGTTGATAAGCTGATGATGATCATATGTGATATATAATTGGTATTAGTGTTGGGATTCCCGGGCTATTTTTTTTTTAAACGCCGAGCCCAAGAGTATTGTCATTCGATTCACCACAGTCCACAGAAAAGACACTGAACCATACGATCTTACGAGACACGAGTTACATACGACTGCTACGAGTTAATTTTGTTTATGATTGTGCTGCCGACTGTTATTTTTTTTTACTAATATGGATCATCGACCATCCGTGTTGAATGGCACATATTTTTAAGTCGTTGTTGAAAAAAATGAAAACGTTTTAGCTAGATGTATGTTGTGTAAAGTAGATAAACGTGAAGAAAAACATATAAGTGGCTCATACAAACATACTTCAAATTTCCGAACGCATGTAAAAGTAAGTAGGTACCTACCTAATTATTTAGTATATATTTTATACTTATTTATTTAATATTACTATTGACTGGGTATTATATAAAATAAAAACAATTATTAATTTACATATTATAATATTATAATTTATATTACACCTCGTATTACATATACTAACCTACTCTCAATAATCAGTTTTAAATAATTAAACAATTTTCATCAAAAATTTAAAGTAAACACAATTTTTTTAAATTAAAAAAATTAAACCTTTGTTCACATTTAGTATTTAGGTACTATAAATAATATTTGTTTTTTATTTTTTAAATTTATTTTTAGCGAATACATTCAGGGAAATTAGAAGAGTTTGAACAATTTGTGAAGTCCCATTCTTCAACAAAAGTAAAAAATAAACATCTTGGTACTCCAAAACAAAAACAGTTAAAGCTAGATTTCAATAACATATCAAAGCAACAATTATTAGATACAAATATAATGAACTATATAGTAAACAACATGCAACCTCTATCAACTGTTGAAAATGATGATTTAAAAAAAAAATAATTCATGGTTAATATATTATATTATTGTTTTCTTTTTGCATTACACCTACAACTATTATTAATTACTAATAATAAACTGCATATTTAGATTTGGATTCTGATGTTAAAATTATATCAAGACGGAAATTGACAAAAAATATTGGTGAAGAATATGAATCAACTGTGAATACTATGAAATTATTTTTTCAGAAAAATAAACAAATTTATGTTTGCACAACAGCCGTTATTTGGTCGACCAAGCATAAGAGTTTCTTGGGAATCACTGGTCATTGGGTATGTATAATAAATATTTTTATTTAAATTAATTATCTTATTGTAATTTAAATATACAGTCTTGTTGTTAACATAATAACATATATATTTTAGATAGAACCAAACACATTAGAACGCCGTGGATGTGTATTAGCCTGTCGACGATTTATGGGAATTCATTCTTTTGACAAAATTGCTGATTTAATGGCAGATATATTTAGTGAATTTAATCTAACTTGTGATCAAATATTTTACACAAGCTAATATTAATCATTAACTATTGTCTATTACAGTATTGTTATAAAAATATTTAAAATGTGTTAATTATAATAAATTAATAAATACAAAAATATTTTATTTATCAATGCAACTTTTAACTTTAAATGTAACTTGGTTACATAACTGTAACTTGTATCCAGTTACATTGCACCAAAGTATATAGTATCTTGTAACTAGTTACACAGTTTTAGAGTAACTTGTAACTTGCCCAACCCTGATTATCAGTATATTTTGATAAGATTATTTGATAAGATAGGTATTTTGAATTTTATTGAAACACAATATTGTAGTTTTAAATTATGAATGACATAAACATATTATATTTTATTTAAACACAATATAGTTGTAAATTATTAATACTTAATATAACATATTATATTAATACACAGTTTGTCGTTTGATAGATCATTTGCCGTCAAATTAACTAGTCATAGGTCATTGACGTTGCCCAGGGTGTACTACGTGGAAGCGATCTATCATTACACCCCATATTTAAAAAATGTAAATGTAAAATTGTAAAAATTAATCAAATGAAATTAAAAGTAAGTAAAATAAATTTACTGTACTGAGTCATATTCAATATTAAAATAAAAAATCTAAATGTAATACGTAGTAAGTCAAAAATTGTTTTTATCAAAAATCCTTTTTTTTAGTGCCATTTTTCCTCTTTTCGATTTGTTTTTTGTAAGAGGAACAGTTTCAACATTGGAAGCAGAAACGAATGCGTGTATTGGTGCAATTAATTTTCTATTGATCTGCTGGAGTTGATCTTTTGTTTTTACATTTTGCAAGGACTGTTCAATCTCTTTTAATATCTTGTTCCTCAAATGATCCAATAAAATATCTGCAAATAAAAATAAATAAATGTTTATGGATATTTTTTATATGGAACTTTAAACATGTTCAATATTATTTTTTTATACATTTACTCTTACCATCAACCTGGTGTGTTTGGCGAGCACTCTCTAAGTGTTCTACTTGATTTTGGTACATATTTTCTATTGGCTGTTGGTCTTGTGCGATCTCAGTATTATTTTTACCTTTATCCTTATCTAAATGTATGTTTTGTTCATTATTGAGATTGTACATACAGACCGCATGAATGTGTTTACACATGTTATTTCTTATACTGTGATCAGGGCAGCTACAAATGAAATCATGGAAACATGTTTTACATATTGTACAAGGAAGTGAACAAGTAAACTCATTTGCATACATAGAACACTCTTTAAGTTCAGTTTTAAGTACAGTGTATATTTTTCATCTGTAAATGATTCTATATGCCAGGAATTGAAGCTAAGAGGTTTAATAGAACATTTTGGTTCAATTTCGATCTTTTTATGGTTTATTCGAAGAACTTTCAATTTATTTGTACGTTTAGTTCGTATTTGTTTCTTTTGTATATCATTATCCTTCATGGTTAAATATTTTTCCAAATAACACAAACAGTTGTAGACAATTGTAACTTTCAATCTGCAAATAATCTTTTCTTTCAATACTCTATGAAAACTCTCTAAGTCCATGTTGGTATTACATCCAGCATATTGCCTGTCACAGTAAGCCCAATATTGAGGATTTTGGCTATAATATTTAAAAAAATAGTCCAAGAAATTTTGTAAGTCTTCATCATTATTTGAAAGGAATGTATATAGTTTGTTCTTAAATTCCTCTTCATCCAATTCTGTTGATAAATCATAAAGTATTTTACGAACAGTTACACGTTTTTTTTTATTATTTATTTTCAAAAAATTTTTTCGCCATGCTTTATGTACGTGCCATGTACAAAAGAGTTTTTGTTTCATCTGCAATATGTCATCTGCATATCCGACATTATGGTTTTGGGCGACACAATACCAATTCGAACTTTTGTTTTTTCAAGTAAAACACTAACAAATACTTCATCATTTCTATTAGACAACAAGAAAGCAACTGGATAGCCTCCACAGTCAACATCTGTTACCAGAATTGTGTGTAAAATGAAGTCATTAGGATTTGTACCATGTGTACCATCAAAACAGATTGTTTTGTACCCGTAACGCATCAAATTATGTTCTTGATTATGGTCCATATACCCTAATGCAAAATCATTTTTTTTTAATGTAGTAAACTCCTCATCCAAAACTCCTTCACCTTTGTAAAAAATTATTGCATTTTTTATTTTTTACAGTAAAACTGGCTATATTTTTGGAATCTTCTTTATACAGTGCTGGAAAAGGTTCATTCAAATTATACTGTTTAGCAACATTCGCCACATCATGGTAATTTAACAAATCAATACGACTGCTTATATTTTTACCGTTGACCGTGGACACGGAGAAATTGTTTTCCTTCTTTAACACGTTTTGGATGTACACATTTTTGATGGCGTTTTAGTCCATCAAGACTAGCAAAGTTTTTCTGACATAATTCGCATATCTATTTCATAAAATAATATCCTTGTAAAGTGGTATAGAATTAAACGTTGTGGACGTGTGGTGAATCTTTATATGCCGTTCTAAAGTATCTTTACGATTGAATTTTTTATAACATTCACAGCATGCCTACAAATTGTAACTATAAATTAAAAGTTATTAATTTAATTGATAAAATTACATTGTACTTACAAAATTATTTTCAACGATGTTATTTTGAAGATTGCAAGTCAAAGAAGTTGTTTGATGGCGTTTCAAGTTATATGCTTTGAAAAATCTTTTCCACATTCTCCACAAATCTATGAAGCATGACATACAAATTAAGTAGAAAAAGAATTATTCATTACTTTATAAAATCAAAATAACTTACCACCATGATTGATTAATACATAAACCATAAAAATAAATAAAAAAATAATATAATAATGTGTGTATACTTATCTTTGAAAGTCGATCAACAAACTATGAGATCCTCTTTTCCATTTTGACATAAGAAAATTTATTTTTAATAAATTGGGAATTTTTGGTCATAAATATTAAATTTGGATCAGTTTTACTCAACGTTAAACAAGTTAAAAATCAGTAAAATAAGGTAATAATTAATATTATAAATTACTATATTATTTAGAAATGTGTATAGTATACTGGTATACTTTAAAATTTTAAATGTTATAATTATTAATTATTTAATAATTATTCTAATCAATTCAATATTATTATTATGAAATATCTTATCAAAATATACTGATAATAAATAATACGTGATAACTCAGATGGATAAAATAATTTGGCTCCACACAAATTTTCCGCCACCGGAATTGAGACATTAGTTGGCACGTGGCTCGGCACGACCGCGGCGGCGCAGGGCCGTCAGTGATAATTTTGTAACGGCCGAAGTCGCCGTACTGACTTCGTGCCTCCGACAACCGTTTTTTTGTATTACCGTATATTGTGCCTTTATATATATATCCGTTGCGATGTACTACAACTCTACCGACACTGTTTTTGTCGTTCAAGGGTTGTACCGTTAAATTATATTCAATATATTATATATTTGTATTATTACCATTCATAACGTCTAGTGTGCAGTTTTTCTATTCCTGACCCGTACCTTCCTAATAAAATATTAGCCGCTAACATTTCAGAAGTGGGATAAGCTCGAAGGCCCCCACACGCGTGAATCCGAGTGCGTCGACAACCGAATTCCCGAAATCGTGACCGTTTGTCGTATTTCCATGTGCGACTTCAGGGAAAACCCAGCACGAAACGTACGCGACGTTATCTACTCCGCCGCTCTGTGTACCGATCGTGCGAGTGCGTCCGACCGACATCGACGTCCCGATCGTGAGAGTGCGTCCGACCGACACCGACGCCCCGACCGCGGTATAATCAACGGTTACCGCAACCGACTTGTTGTCAACCTGATATCCTGTATGATATCAGTGGTATCACGGATACGTGATAACATTGTTTATTTTTGAAAATTGATTTCGACACATCGGCTTCGAACATGGTTAACGAAAACCCACTGTCGGAACCACAGACCATAAGAGCACCGACCTATAACCAACTGCTCGATCTGGCCGAGTCGCTGAAGTTGCGGTTAGAGTCGTTGGAAAGAAATGCGGGAAAAGCTGAAACGACACAGCCCGTGACAGCACCAACCGGAGACTCCGTACCTCACACGTACAGCGACTATCGAATGCTGCCGGATTTGAACCTGACTGTTCCCGAATTCACCGGCAATGAATCAAGCTGCGCAGCCGAAGACTGGTTGAGCACCGTTGATGCTCTGGCTGGTATTAACAATTTACAGGTCTTAAAGGATGTACTGTTTAACGACATACGCGCTACCTGCCTGATCGACACGGTTCGTCAGACGTTTTAGTGCGGATCAGCCTCGCCGAACGATCCACGTCGGAAATCCACAAGGTCTCCCGTCCATTGTTCACGGTTGGAGACATGAACTCTCCAGGTGCGGTGACCCTGGGTGAGGCCACAGCAGACATAGCGGTCGACGACGCGAGCGCCGCCGATCACCCGGTGCTTGTCGTTAGTGATGATTCTATCCCTGTGGACGTGATCGTAGGCCGGACGTGGCTAAACTTACCACACATTAGCGCCAGGATGAATTGGTCATCGAGACACTCAACGTCATTAACTCTACAGCGCTGTCCGAAAATGTGTCGGAAGAGAGTACGGACGTATATGCAGCCCTAGTCAGTGTGGACAAGCCCACGATGACTCCCCTACTGCATACCAACGTCAAGATTGACCCGGGTGTCACTGAAGCTGAACGCGGCAGTTTGATGACGCTCATAAAAGAGTACCGTGATGTATTCGCCAAGACGTTGGCCGAACTCGGTTGTACCGTATCTCAAGGCGTGATATGACCCGGACAGAAGGTACACGTGATTAAGACATTCCCGCGGCCCCGGGACGCACACGAGGTGCGCAGATTCCTGGGACTCACCGGATATTTTCGACGCTTCATCGTCAACTACGCCAAGGTGGCTACTCCGTTAACGCAGCTCACCGGGAAAGATGTGACGTACGAGTGGGGTGAAGAACAAGATTTACCACGCTCCGCAAATTGTTGTGCGATGCGCCAGTGGTGCGCATGTTCAACCCGAAGGAGGCGGTGACACAGGTACATACTGACGCTAGTGCAGTGGCACTGTCGGGAATATTGCTGCAAGGACCGACCACCACCGATTTGCACATGGTCTACGCGGTCAGCAAAAAACACCGCGGCCGAATTAAAATACCACAGTTGTCTCGAGTTGTACGCCGTTATATGGACGCTAAATCGACTCCGACCATACTTGCTCGGCATACGTTTTACCGTGGTTACTGATTGTCAGCCACTTATCTATTTGAACATTCACAAGACCGTCAAACCGCAGATTGCGCGCTGGTTCGAAGTTCTCCAAGAATTCAAGTTCCGACCGGGCGAGCGTATGGCCTATGTCGACGCGCTGAGTCGCGCCGTATGTCCGACGGCCACCGAAGAAGATTTGTCCGTAAACGAAGGGCTCTTCGCTCGACTCAACGTATTCATTGCTATGACGGCGACCGAAAGAGTACGGTTTATGCAGCAAGGAGATGCTGCAAAGAAAGATTTAATCCAACTGCTGTCGACCACGCGACCCTTCACCGAGCATGAGAAGCGCACTGTGGAACGTTACGAACTACACGATGGGGTTCTACGACGCAGGCACGACGGACGGTTGCTGCTAGTTGTGCTGCGCCCTACGAGGAAAGGTATTGTCATCAGCGAGCATGACTACGGAGGCCACTTCTCACTGGACCGGACCATTGCAAAAATTATGAATAACTATTGGTTCCCGGGTATGAAACGTTATGTAAAACAGCACATACATATGTGTCTAGACTGTTTGGTGCACAAAACGCCGGCTGGAAAGAAGCCCGGTCACTTGCACCCGATACCGACTGAACGTCGCCCGTTTGAGGTAGTGCATGTAGACCTGGGACCTTTTGAAACCAGTACCGCCGGGAATCGGTACTTGTTCGTTTTGGTGGACAACCTCACCAAGTTCACACACTTGTATCCCTGCCATTCCACGGATACCGCGAGTGTGCTGAACCGACTAGACAAGTTTTGTGGAGCACGCGGCATCCCTGACCGTATTATCAGCGACCGCGACACATGCTTTACCGGTAAAGCCTTCAAAACCTTTTGCGACACCAGGGGAATCAAACACACGCTCAACTCGACCAGGCACCCACAGGCAAATGGGCAAGTCGAACGGGAAAACCGAACCATCGTACCACTGTTGAGCATCATGACCAAAGACTAGATGCATTGGGACGATAAGATACCGGAGGTAGAACGACATCTCAACTCCGCCGTCAACAAAACAAGCCAAAAGTCGCCTTTCGAGGCACTCCACGGCCATCGCCCACGGTTCACGAGAGGCGCTTTGGGAAACCTAAGCCAAGCCCGTAATGCTTGGGCAGCTCCGCAGGAAGTACAAGCGCAGCTCCGTGACACAATTACCGCCGGACAAGACCGTATGAAGTCATGCTACGACCAACGACATTACGAGGGTGTAAAATACGACGTTGGCGAGGTGGTGGTGATGCTACGCCAGCCTAGGCTGGACCAACCATCCAAGTTACAAGTAAAATACCGGGTGAGACCTCTACAGGTCATGAAAGTGTTACCTGGGGACACCTACCGTGTGGCCGAGGTAGCCACGGACGGGCGTGAAGTTTACGCCACCACCGCTCACGTCTCTCAGCTGAAGTCTTGGAAGATATTTCCGGAGGATGAAGACGATGTACCATCAGAAGTCGACACAGAAGACCCAGTTCAAACAGAGGACGAGAATGCAGTACAAGAGCCGGTACGAGCTGTCCGAGATGAGGTCGAAGAAGAAGACATAGTCACGACCACCAGGCCAGTACGGACGAGGAGACCACCTGCCCACTTGTCGGACTACCGTATGGACTGATCGATGTTTATTTTTTTTAAATTTTTTCTACGCTGTATGTTATGTTTTATAATTTGCCCATTTTCCGAGTAAATGTCCGTTTAATTTTTTTTTACGCTGAATGTTATGTTTTATAATTCGCCTATGTTCCGGGTAAATGTCCGTTTAATTATTTATCTTATATATATATATATATATATATATATTATATATATATGTATACCGTTGTTACGCTATTGTGATCGAGGGCGATCCCTCTGGCCAGGAAGGCCGAATGATAGCGCCAATATTCTACATGTATGTAATTATTATTATTCGTATACGAAGGTCACACTGTGGCCCGGGCACACAGTACTAGGCTCGGCACGACCGCGGCGGCGCAGGGCCGTCAGTGATAATTTTGTAACGGCCGAAGTCGCCGTACTGACTTCGTGCCTCCGACAACCGTTTTTTTTGTATTATCGTATATTGTGCCTTTATATATACATATATATCCGTTGCGATGTACTACAACTCTACCGACACCGTTTTTGTCGTTCAAGGGTTGTACCGTTAAATTATATTCAATATATTATATATTTATATTATTACCATTCATTTATTTATTTATTATTAAGTTTAACGGGACAAGCCCTTTTACATAGTATATAATACATAATAATCAAGAACAACCATACATATACAAAATAATTAATAGTTTGAAAGGTGAATTATAACAAAAATTTACAAATATATAAAAAATTAAATTTAAATTAGATAGTAGGTCTAAAGCTTTTGATTTAAAAGATTCGCGAGACATAAAAAAGAAATTGACTTCATTACAAATTGAATTACATAATAATAGAGCTCTAGGAAAAAATGAATCTGAACATATTTTTTTTTTTTATAAAAAGGTACAAAAAATAAACAAGAGTTTCTAATCGAATAACTATGAGTACAAAAACGAATTTTACTTAATAAACCAGGACAATCAATATAATTATTAACAAGATCATAAATAAACATGACGTCAGATAACTTACGCCTAACCTCACAAGGCTGAATATAAATAGAATTAGCTACTAATGAAAATGAATCTCTAGAAATGGGTAAGTTTAAACGAAACGCTATGGACTTAAGGAATTTATACTGAACATTCTCAACCAATTTATCAGTAGAATTTTCTAGGAGAGTTACAAGGTTTTTACAAGGTATAGCTTTGCTAAATTTATACATAAGTCCGTGTCTCCAAACCGTGTCATATGCAGCAGAAAGGTCGACAAATGCAGCACTGGATTTTAACTTGTTTTGAAATCCCGCTTCTATTAGGGTAGTAAGCGCAAGTACCTGTTCCTCACAACCCCTATTTTCTCGAAATCCTGCCTGTCCAACTGGAATTAGTTTGTCGATATGGGGCTGTATACGTTCTAAGATAATTCTCTCGAGTAACTTGAATGGAACACTCAGAAGTGAAATTGGACGGAAATCTGCAGCGTCAAGACCATCTTTCCCGGGTTTAAGCAAGGCAATGACCTTAGCTCTCTTGAAAAGTTTTGGCAGCTGTCCACTTCTAAGTATTTCGCTATAGAAAGATGTTAACCATGCACAGGTTTTTGGTCCAGAGAATTTAAGAAATTCTGAGTAAATTTCGTCATACCCGGCAGCTTTATTTATTTTAGTTTTCCTTAAAGCATTATTTATTTCCTCGAATGAGAAATCTGCTCCAAGTGAAGTATGAGGTTCTAATGTCTTTTTGCGGTGTCTTAATTCTGACTTAATTATTCGTGCGTGTTCCTTGTCCATTGCTAGTTTACTCATTCCCGTTAGTCTGGTAGCTACTTGATTCGGGTTGATTGTGTGTTGTTTCATACTACCCTGGTTGACAGCCCCCATTCTCTTGAGAAGACCCCACGCCTTGTGGCTTGAGTGCTTAAAATCCATCTTCTCAGTGGTTTCCTGCCACCTTTGTTTTCTTTTTGTGTTTAGAGCACTTATAAGATTATCAACATCATTGTTGGACGTTGTTTTTTGAAACTCTTCGAAAAGTTCGGAGCATGATTCATCCCAGCCCGGGATGAATTGTTTTCTAAACCCTCTTGGAACATGTTTGTACGCTGTTGCTTTTACTGCACCAATGAATCGTTCGTAGCAGTTTACTGTTGGTGGTATCCATTGGATTACTTGGTCTAGTTCATTAGCACATTCGACCCATTTTACCTTTCTAAAATTCCACCGTGGTTTTGGTAAAGAACGAATTAATGGTACTTTTAGGCCATATTCCAATAGTACAGGTCGGTGTTGGCTATGAGGGAAGTCTCCTAATATATGTCTTGTCGCTATTGTAGGGCCGTCTAAGGTATTCCTTGATGTAATGCTAAGATCAGGGGTGTAGTCTTTGCTACCAGGTTTTTATGGGCTGCAAAGGAAGCAAATGGCGCACAGCAAACAATGGTCTCCCGCAAGGTTCAGTACTTGCACCAACCCTATTCAACCTTTATCTGCATGTTATACCAAAAACCAAAGGACTTATGTTCCAATATGCTGACGACATCGCTATCGTACACCAGAGCAGGGAATTAGAAGACGGGAGCAACACATTAAACGACATCTTGCTACACTAGGCGATTATTTCTATAAATGGCGACTAAAACCCAACCCCACGAAAACGGAGGTGTGTGCATTCCATTTAAATAATAAACAAGCTTATGAAGAACTAGAGGTGGTTTTCAATGGTGTACAAGTCCAACACAGTTTCAAACCCAAGTACCTAGGAATTACTCTCGACCGCTCACTTACCTTTAAAGAAAACATTGAGAAAACAACGAAGAAGCTACATTCGCGCATTAACAAATACAGAAACTTGCCGGCACGGGCTGGGGAGCAGATGGCAGGACTCTAAGAACAGCTACGTTGGCCCTAGTTTACAGTACCTCAGAATACGGTGCTCAAGTCTGGTGTAACAGTACACATACGAAAAAAATAGACACACAACTCAACAGCGCAATGAGAATAGTTAGTGGAACAGTAAAAAGCACACCGACACAATGGTTACCAGTCTTAACTAATATTCTGCCACCAACATTACGCAGGAAGGAGGCACTGCTTAGAACAACAACCAAAGCTGATAAGACGAAAAAGTCCCTGTTATACCAAATGCTGATAAATACACCTAACCTCAGGCTAAAATCAAGAAAGCCCCCGTGGAGCACAGCTAAGGAGTTATCACTATCAAACTTTGAGGGTACAAAAGAATGGTGCGAAAACTGGACATCAACTGATGACAAATAATTTATATTATAATTTACTAATTAATTATTAATTGTGATTCGTATACGTATACTTGCACAATTATATTATTAAAATTATGGATTACACTGACGAAAAATCAAAACTTGCTGTTTGTGCAGTTGCATATGTCCTACTAAGTGGACAAGTTTTAAAAAGTGCTAGTGAAACCAAAAAAACAACCAAAACCAAAACGTTATTGGGTTAATGCATACTAAAAAAAAAGTCGGAATAAGTAAGTACATTTTTTTACTATATTTTATTTTTAACTGTTTTAACTTAACACAAGTGTTGTAAAAAAGTAGTTACTAGTTTTAAAAAGTGTTTTGTTAAATATTTAATATATAATTTAAAACTTGCGAAAGCATTTCCCGCGGCGCCGTCGGTTCAAAACAAAAAAAAAAAAAAAGTATATAATTTAAAAAAACAAATATTTTAGTATTTCTAAGTTAGTGGTTAAATGGTTTAATTCTATTGTCTATTAGTCCAACTATATTTTATCGTCACATGTGCAGTGTGTTCAGTGTCCAATGAGACCTTTGGTTGTACCAGTCTTAATGAATTTCTAATTTATTTTAATCAAGTTATAACACCTATATTATACTTAAAGGTGCAATCAAAGTAAAACAATTTGGGGATTTAAACAAAATTCAGAATAGTTTTTTAGTGGGATTTGCAAGTTTTTTATAGGACTTACCCCCCTACGGCCTACACCACCCCACGAATGCGCCTATGTGTACCTATAACTATACTTGTAGTTAGACTAAATAATATGTTATAATATGCATCTATCTACAAGGAGGTAGTATGTGTATAATTCATAATTTACTTAACGTTTATTCTATATTTTACTAACTTTTAAATGATTTTAAATTTTATCGAAGGCTTTACTAAAATCTGTGTAAACTGAATCAATTTGTACGCCATTTTCAACGAAGTTAATTAAATCGGTATGGTAGGTCAACAAATTTTCGTAGACACAGATTTTTTAAGCCAAAATCCATGTTGGTTAGGGCAAATGTAAATAAATAGATAGTAAATTAGATAATTTTTTTGTAATTAAAGACTCAAACAGTTAAGGTATTAAAGATAATTTAGAAATTGGTCTATAGTTAATAACATTACATTTATCGCCACTTTTAAAAATAGGGACCAAAAATGATTTTTTCCAAACAGTTGGAAAAGACCCAGATGACAAGGATAAGTTAAAAAGATTATGTAAAGGTTCAGTAAGAACATTTTTGCATTCGATTAAAATACTCGGTGGTATTCCGTCAGGACCCGCACTACTAAAAACATTTAGTGAGCTTAAAGCTTCAAAAATGTCATTCTCACTTATATACCAAGAGGATAAATTTAAATTAGAATTAATATTATCAGCGTCATAGTTGGTAAATACATTACTAAGTGAATCAGACGCAAGCACGGATTAAGACATTGTGAGGCCCAGGGGCCAAAGTTTTAAATGAGGCCCCTGTACAAAAAAAACGAATATATTATTTATACACGATATACCTACCTATTATAATAAATATAAATAAGTACATAGTAATAAATGATGAATAATTATTATTTTATTTATAATTTATAATTGCAAGTTTTTTTCCTCGCTTTTGTTTGACAAAATTCTTTAATAACTGTTTCATTATCAATTGTTTGAAGAATATCATTTTCTGATGCCAATATCATAAGCGCAGTGAAATTTTCTTGTTTTAATGTTGACCTGTATTTGTTCTTTACTTTATTTAGTTTTGAAAAAGCTCTTTCGGCTGAACAATTTGAACTTGGTATAGTTAAATAAATTTTAAGTGCAATATATAAATTGGGAAAAACATCAATTAATTCATTTTCATTAAACCATTTCCAAAGACCAATTATACTAAAATGTTCATGGTCTTCAATTGATGGTTTGCATAAGGAAAAATATTCTTGAAACTGTTTGATTTCATTTTTTATGTAACTATCTACATCTTCCTTGTAGGTCAATATAAAGTTTTCAATACTTTGTTCAATATTATTGTCTTCATTAATTGTGTCAACAATAGGAACACACAACTTTGTAACAAATAAAAAATTGTCTGAAACAAACTTGTAGGCTTCAATTCGTCGGTCTAATTCTAAACAAAATTTATCAATGATCATGTTGTGGGTGTCAATTCTAAATTTAACACCACCTTGCAACACAGTATTATTTGAACCACTGACATTTTTTTTTTGATGTCCTTCTTCCTTCATCATGGTAAAGACTATTGATTTCTGGACCAAGTTCAATAACTTTACTTTCATAAACTACACTACTGTTTCTTAAATTTAAAATGTAATTTTTCAACGATTTCAGTAAATTCAACGCTTTCAACGGCTCACAAGAACTGTCTTGCAGATGTATAGATGTCTTGTTAGACCTATTCAATATATCATTCCATAAAAAAGAAAGATATGCAGTTTCTTTTTTTTAAATTTGTTTTAAAAGCATTTTAGCATCCCTTTTTGAGTCTCCATTTTCACTATTATTTTCACTAATACATTTTAAAGCTTTTATTATTTTTATGTAATTATGAGTAAGTGCTTGACAAGAATCCGAGTGACAGGACCATCTAGTTTGACTAAGGGATTTCAGTACAAGTAATCGGCCTTTCACATTTTTATCTAAAGTATTGGTCAAAATGTCCCATCTATGAGTAGATCCACTAAAAAAATTGAATATACATTGTAGAAATCCAAAAAAACTGACTGCTTCTATACAACAATCAACACTATGAACACCAACAAGATTCAGGGAGTGAGCCGTGCAGGGTATATAAACAGCCAAATCACATTTATTTTTTACATGAGCTTGTAATCCTTTATATTTCCCACTCATGTTGGAGGCATTATCGTACGACTGCCCGCGACAATTTACTATATTAAGTTCAGCTTTTTCAAGAAATTCTTCTAAAAGAACAAATATTGATTCAACTGTATGACTTTTGATAGGACTTAATTGAACTAATCTTTCATGAACACTTGACGATGTGCAGTACTGAATCACAAGTGCCATCTGATCTACTTTTGATTGGTCTGGAGTGGAATCCATGATAACAGAAAAATATTTTTCTTCTTTTATTTGGGCTAATATAAAATTAATAACATTATTTTGTAATAAAATTATTATTTCATTGCAAATGGTCTTAGAAAGATACGAAGGATGTCCTTTTCCTTTATTACCGTGCCTTTCTATGTGTGATTTTAAAAATGGATCGAATTCAGAAATAAGTTCCAATATACCAAGAAAATTTCCATTGTTAGTAACACCAAATACTTCATTATCACCTCTTAATGATAAACCTCTAGATGTAAGAAATTTAATTACAGAAATCACACGAATCACAATATCATTCCAGTATTTTGTCTCAGTTGATATTATTTGTTCCATTTCTTTATTTATTGAATGATTAGAATTCAAACGTAATAACCATTTTGTAAAATGCATTTCTATGATCAATACTGTTTTCATGTTCTGATATTTTCTCAGGTTTCTTCCATTTATCAAATCCTTTGCTAACAAAAGGACTATTGAAATTACTTGAAAACAATTTACACACAAAAAAATAAATGGATCCTTGTTTAATTGAGTAGGTACATTACCCACTTTCGATGACCAATTTCTCCATTGGGTAGAGTTCGTTTAAACATGGAAGCCGTAAAAAACCTTTTGTGATCTAAGTATACAAAAATAAAATGATTGTAATTATTATTTGATAAATAAAACTATATAATATAAATAAAATACCGTGTATACGAGCAAACTGTTTGAAATCATCATTCTTATTTTGAAAACACTCAGGTCCTTTTTGAATACAATGTTCTCTGAAACTGTCAGTAATTTTTTGAGGCCAGTAGTATGGATCACTAATTTTATACTTGTCAAATACCATGTCAGAATCCACATCAGAAATATTTGTCATCCTAAGTTCTATATCTACAGTAAAATAAATCAATATATTTTATTAAAGTATAACAACTTATTGCTAAGTAATATCACCAATGAATATCCCCTTGAACATTTTCAATTAACGTTAAATTATATTGGTTTGGTTGACTAGTATTATTAGTAATTTTACCTTGTTCAGTTACAACTGTTTCACAGTGTACAGACACACCTTGAACTTGGCTGTCAGTACCTGAAATAAACACAAACACATAAATATAGTACAATTTAAAGCTGAATATGGATTTAAAAATGTATTACTTTGAACATTTTCAATTAACGTTAAATTATATTGATTTGGTTGACTAGTATTATTAGTAATTTTACCTTGTTCAGTTACAACTGTTTCACAGTGTACAGACACACCTTGAACTTGGCTGTCAATACCTAAAATAAATATAAAACAATATACCTAAGTTAATATAACATGTAAGACATCATCAATAATAAATAATAATTCTTAAAACCAATAAAAAATTTAAAAATCTGTGCTTAAGCTAAACAGTATTTTTTCTTTTTTACATGAAACATGAAATTTATATTTTCGTAGTATTATTATTAAATTACATTATGACTTTTCACACCAATATACAAAAATAAAATTATTTACCTGAATTTAAAACATAATTGCTCATTAACCCTCTGTACTTATTTACTTCAAGTTGTTGTTTTTCTTTTCTTTTTCTTTTAGAGCAACCACTTTCAAAATGTCTTTTCATTTTTAAAATATGAAGAAAGAATGAAGGTCCAAAAATTAACACATTAAACAATATTATATTCAAACAAAAGACAAAACGAATAACGATAACAGAAGACAACAAATTTGTTGTTAACATAATAACGTGTTGTGTTGTTGTGTACTGGTGTATAAAAATAGATTTTTCCCGTTCGATTGATGTGTGGCGGTCGACGGCAAACGATAACTGATAAAATGTGTAGCAATATGTGGGTAGGTAATATACACATTATACACTTTAGTGGTATATTTTGACATAGGTAGTTAAAAATAATGTTGTTAGCAGATTTATCATTTTATCATCGATTTTTTTTAGGTGATTTATGCTATGTATATCCTATAACGAAAAAATTAATAGACAAATATGAGGCCCTAAATAAATTCCAATTACCGAGGCCCGGGGGCCTTGGCCCCCCTGCCCACCCCCCCCTTAATCCGGGCTTGATCAGACGTTGAGTATACGCTTGAGAAATATTGCGCAAATAATTGAGCAGACTCTTCATAACTACTGGCTGTAATATTATTATATGACATATTTTCGGGAATGGGAGATTTATTAGATTTTAGCTGTTTAATGTATTTCCAAAATGGTTTTACATCTGATAGTATTTTATTTTCTAAATTAAGAGTAAAATTTGAGCTACAATGCAATGACATAATCTTACATTCTTTACGTAGTTTGGGAAACTCAAGGTAATCAGATTGTAAAGCACTTATTTTGAATTTTTTATGAGCCAATTTTTTTAATTTTACAAGTTTACGTAAATCCGCATTAAACTAAGAGGGACACTGGTTATTACATATTTTACTTTTAGGAACAAACAATTCAATAAAATGATTTAAAATTTCATAAAATGTATTAAGAGCAGAGTCAATATTCAAATCCTTAAATGAGTGATTGAAATCAATACTAGACAAACATTTAGAAAAATTAGAAAAATCGGATTTAAAAATGTTATAAAAAGTTAATTGATTAGTACCATCATTCATAAATGAGTGATCAAAATTACATAATAAGTCTAAAGGAGGATGGTGTTCATCAGCTAAGGGAACAAAAGAACACCCTTTATTGACCATTATTTTATTTGACCTTACGATTTTTAGCAAGTGGAGGCAGTTATAAAAGTTTATCATATCTATTCAAATTTTCACCACAAACTGTATTAAGATGCGTTGATGATGTATGCAAGGCTTTGATTCTTATAAAACCCTTTTTTTTAAATAAAAACATTAAAAACTTTTTAGTGAAAAACGAATTAACTTCTTGTTAAAAAACTAAGCTAAAACAAAAAAAAAAAAATTAAAAAAATAACAATAAACCGTTTTTAAAATATTTTAATAACAATAAAGACTATCATTGTTAATATTATATGTCAAATGTGTTTAAATTGAATTCCTCATGACTTTGACTTTTGGGGATCGTGTATGGTTGTGAGTTCGATGAACTTTCAGGTGACAGGTGACGTGTATAATTAGGAGCTTGTTGAAAGTCTGTTAGGTTAGATGACATACTTGTATCTTCAGATAATGCTGGAGAATTCGTGCAAGGTGATGTGTATAAATTTGATTGCTGAGAAAGTGGTGGTGGTGCGGTATGTGTTGTTGGTAATTGAGGATGAAAATTTGATGTCAAAAATACAGATAATTGTGGATTGTAAATAGTACTACTTGGCACTATGAATTGGGTGTTCTGAAATTTAGATGCATATCTCTGTTGTTTAAGTCCATAAACAATTTTATCTATTTCAAGCATAGCAAAGTCTTGATTATACTCATCGAGCTCCCCCAACTTTTTCTCTAGTAATTCACAAAACAGTGAACATTTGTCCTTTTTGGGTTTCTCTGATGCCTTTTTCAAATGATTGTATGCTTCATCCAATCGTTTTTCCATTTCTTTAATTTGTTCAAATTTTCTTTTTTTAGAAGTATTTGGAGAAAAATGTACAGTAGGAGTTTTAAAATTTTCATTTGATTTATTTTGTTGTTCACTGGCTTCAACTTCAATACATTCTTCTTCCTCATCAATAAAACTGCCACTGTTCTCGTTTTCGTTGTTTATTGTTTCATTTTGTATTGTCTGGTAATGAATAATGTATTATTATTTATTATTAATATAATTGTATGAAATGTTTAAATTTCAATGCTTATAAAAAATGTAAAATGTATTTTTAATAATTTTTGACAGCTATAAGAACAATTTATTTGGGACATATAAAATTGTACACAATTTTCAAATTTTTGATCGAGCGAAAATTTTTTTTACAATATTTGAAATTAAAATTAAAAATATCTATGGTTATTTTTTTTTTTAATTTCAAAACAATAAATAAATCTTTAAAGAAAAATAGTATTTTACATATGTTATATCGTAAAAAATTGAACTTCATACGCTCATAAAAAAATAATATGACATTTTGGTAACATTTTTTTTTTCATAAGTATGGTTACGAAAACTTATATGAAGAATCTTGTACTACATTTTCAAATATTAGATTTAAAAAGAAAAATTTTTATTAATTTCTAACTCAAAGTGATTTGCACATTTTCGTCATTTGTACGTATTTTGTCAAGATTAGAAATTCAAATAAAATGTGACTGGATTTTTCATATTTTTTAAATATTAATCAATAAATGTAACTGCAGTACCTATATTAGAAGCCTTGTATTAAATTTTCAAGTATTTTTACCTAACAAATACAATTTTATTGACATGCATAAAAAAAAACAACCAAAAAAACGTGTAACTGAAAATATACGTAAACAGTTCAAAACAAATTAACATTTTTGAATATTTAATCGTGCATAGAAAATTCTAATATAAACATTGAGTTAAGATTGCATCTATCTACGATCATTTGTTTTAGATTTTCTCGTAAATCCATTGTGCTTAAAAATTCCCGTTTTTCCTTAATTTTTCTTTTGTTTTTCACTGCACTTTTGAAAACTACTGGGACATTTTTACTTTTGACCCCCAATGTATCAACTAGACACAATTTCCTATCAGAAAAAGTACTACTGAAGAAAATCCAAGCATTTTTACTGCCCTAAAAGGTGATGACAAACACAAAAAAAAATAAAATAACACACATCATTGTAAAATTAATACATTCATCGATCCACTCAGAATCTAAAAACTGAAAACAAAATCAAAAAATTTCGGTACCTATATAAATAGCTCAAAAGGATGAGTCCAAACTAATTGAAACCACTACGAACCTATTATCATATAAGTTATTATAATTTACTACAATAATAATTCAATATGTGATGATATAGTTGTAACATAAAAATATTCTAGGCTGAACATGACATTGCTCAGAATCGTTTTTTGTATAAAATGATATATTATCATTGAATTCAAATTTAATACATCCAATCCGACGCCAATTCACCTTTTTAAAATTACAAAATAAAACCAATTTTGTCACAATATACCTAGTTGACGAAAATCGAATATTATATTTATCCATTAATACAGTCACTTATAAAGAATTAGGTTCTAATCTAGGGTCTAATAAGGGTCAATATTTGAGATTAAACAACAATGAGTTTATCAAACAATAGATCTTTTAATGCTATTGGCGTACCTTTATTTTTTTCAGCTGCCACAAAATGTCGAAGAATGGCTACAAATAGCAAACGATTTCAATGATAATTGGAATTTCCCTCACTGTGTCGGTGCAATTGACGGGAAGCACATTGTAATACAAAGTCCGCATAAAAGTGGATCAGAGTTTTTTTAACTATAAAGGGACATTTAGCATAGTTTTGATGGCGTTAGTAGATGCCAATTATAATTTCATTTTCGTTGATATTGGGTGCCAAGGAAGGATAAGTGATGGTGGTGTATTTCGAAATACAACTCTGTGGAAGAAATTAGAAAATTACCAGCTTATGTTATCAGCAGATGAACCGCTTTCATCTAAAACCAACACGTTACCATACGTATTTTTAGGAGATGACGCATTTGCCTTGAATAAACACATGATGAAACCGTATACTGGAGTTTACGAAAAGGGAAATGCAAAAAGAATATTTAATTATCGATTATGTAGGGCACGAAGGGTGGTGGAAAATGCCTTCGGTATAATTTCCAGTGTTTTTAGAATATTCAGACGCCCAATTTTACTTGACACAGAAAAAGTGACCAATATTACAATGGCGTGTGTATTGTTACACAATTTTTAAAAAAAAAGTAGAACATCATCTTCCAGATATTGCCCACAAGGAACATTTGATATTGAAAAAGAAGGTGAAATTATTCCTGGATCGTGGCGTCAAGATCATAATAATGAAGCCTCATTATTGCCGATTCGTAGAGTACCTGGTCAGGGAGCGACGCAAAAGAAGTCCGGGAATTATTTACGGAATACTTTATTACCAATGGTGCTGTCTCTTGGCAAAACAATTTTTAAATATTTAAGTTATTAAATAATTATTTTATGGTCATATATGTTAAACTTCTCCAGGGGAAATAACGCCAAAAATCCAACCGCTGGACCGGGAATCGAACCCGAGTCTCTCGCTTGCCGGGCGATTGCTCTACCACTGAGCTACCCGACCGCATAGACCCATGACGCTATCTCCCCCAGTTAACGGGAGTTCTTACATTCGACCATCCTGGCGTCCACGATCGCCCTCGATCGTCGCCGGACATTAACATCGCCCACAGCGACTGTTGCTTTTACCACCTGACCACCAGAGCGCACGACCTCTGGTTCTCTGGTGGACCAAGTCCAGGTCACAACACCGCGTCTTTGGTCACCAATCCCACTTCTGATAAATGTTAACTTCTCCAGGGTAAATAACGCCAAAAATCCAGCCGCCGGACCGGGAATCGAACCCGAGTCTCTCACTTGCCGGGCGATTGCTCTACCACTGAGCTACCCGACCGCATAGACCCATGGCGCTATCTCCCCCAGTTAACGGGAGTTCTTACATTCGACCACCCTGGCGTCCACGATCGCCCTCGATCGTCGCCGGACCTTAACATCGCCCACAGCGACTGTTGCTTTTACCACCTGACCACCAGAGCGCACGACCTCTGGTCCTCTGGTGGACCAAGTCCAGGTCACAACGCCGGGCTGGCGTCCTAAACCAACGAAGGAGTTTGACAAGGGAGGACCCAAGACAGTAGGGAACCCAGGCAACGACAGCACAACGTCAAGCCAGAGCAGGAAGTCCACACCAATAGCTAAAAATATTAGAACGTCAAGCACTTTCAAGTGCTGGAATTGACAAAAAAATGGTCACAGTCAACGGGATTGCCCAGATCCACGTCAGGTGTAGTCCAAGTGTGAGAGCTGTCACTGGTCCGGTGGGAAGCACCATAGGGCGTGCACCGTGGTATCAACGAGTACAAGCAAAAGCGCATACTGTACGTATCCGAGACCTGAGTACGGCCTGATAACAGATAGTGAGAAAATACTACATGAAAAACGTGTTGTAATCAATGGTATTCATGAATTGACCGGGCTCATCGATTCTGGCTCATCGGTATGCATCATGAAGGAAAGTGTTGGTTGCCGTCTTGGTATGTCTTGGACAAACAACGATTCGACAATTATGGGTTTCGGCGCCAACGCTGAGACATAGCCAT
>NC_042493.1:6497971-6507965 GCF_005508785.2 Acyrthosiphon pisum | reverse complement strand
CTGAATTACACACGGACGCTTCCAGTCTGGGACTAGCAGGAATGCTGTTACAGGAAGATGACTCCGGTAAATTACGCTAGTACACTGTTTCAGTAAGAAGACTAATGAAGCCGAAAGTAAATACCACTCCAGCAAGCTAGAACTCATGGCCATAGTGTGGTCATTGGATCGACTAAGATCATGGCTAATTGGAATTCATGTCACAGTGGTAACAGACTGCCAAGCGTTAGTCTATATGAATGGCCTGAAAACGTCTAACTCACAAATCACCCGGTGGTTTGACCTAATGCAGGAGTTTTGATGTAGAAGTCAAACACCGAGCCGGTACAGCAATGGCTCATGTAGATGCACTGAGCCGAGCCCCCACTGAGAACAGTACGGACACACTGGATGGGATTATAGCTAACCGTCTAGAAGTACTCACAACTCTCACTGAGGAACAGTATGTCAAGAGTATGCAGTATAGTGATTCTGAAATTATGGGTATAATCAAATCACTAGAGGGACCTACACCGAGTAAGTCACTACTTAATAATTATAATGTAATAAACGGAGTATTGTATAGGCGAGTACAGACGGCAACGGGACCACGGCAACTCTGGATGGTGCCTAAATGCATGAGGAAGAGCTTGGCGATCAAGTTCCACGAACTCAGTGGCCACTTTGCAGTCGACAGAACTTATGCCAAAATTACAGAACGGTACTACTTCCCACGGATGCGGAGATATCTCAGAGTGCACATAGGAATGTGTCCTGAGTGTGCCCTATACAAAAAACCACGAGGGAAGCAAGCTGGTATGCTGCACCCAATCAGTCCAGGTGGCCGTCCGTTCGAGACAATAAATATTGATCATCTAGGACCATTCCCGAAGAGTACCAAAGGAAATGCGTACATATTGGTATTGGGTGACAATCTAACTAAATTTGTTAAGCTGTATGCGTCCAAGACAGTACAGTCCACTGTAGTTGTAAATCAGCTGAAGGTTTTCGCTTCAAACTATGGACTACCCAAGAGAATCATTACGGATAGAGGTACATCATTCCAGTCAGAGCAATTCGGGCAGTACTGCAAGGCTAACGGGATCCAGCACCACCCAGTAGCTGTACGACACCCACGAGCCAACGGGCAAGTAGAGCGAGCTAACTCCACGGTGCTAACAGCAATATCGACTAGCATGAAAACCGAAGCAACCTGGGATAAACAGCTGGCTGAACTAGAGTTGGTGCTGAACACTTCAATAAACCAGACTACTGGAGTTAGTCCCTTTTATGCATTATATGGATTTGATGCTGTGATTCGAGATGGCCTACTAGACACACTCACTACATTAACCCCCGCATACCAACAACTGGCAGAAATTCAGCAACAGATACGCCAAAACATAGCAGAAAAGCAGGCCCAGTGGAAGGCGCGGCATGACCAACACCGAAAAAACCAAACCTTAAGTATAGAGGACATTGTCTATCTACGACGTCCCCCGGTGTCCACCGGTACTTCAACAAAGTTGCAGGCCAAGTATCGAGGACCCATGATTGTGACTGCTGTATGTGCCGGCGACACCTATAAGATTGCAGACCTACGCCATGAGGGAAAACAATTATATGCTACTACAGCACACATTAACGCCCTGAAGCGCTTCGCTTCGGACCAGGGAGATGACAGTGAGACGGATCAATCGGATCAAGAGGGGCAAGATAGTGACGGTACGGAAAAGCAAGCAGTAACCACACTGAGAGCCGAGCTAGGGAGGTCAGACTCTCCAGCACCATCTGCAGCAGACACTAACTCTAGTCACAGGATCTCCAATCGCAAGATTAAGAGACCTGGCTATTTGAAAGATTATACTAATTAAATATGTTCCTAAATTACCTATGTATGTTTTGTTACTTTGTTGATTTTTTTTTATTTACTTGTATACTCATATATTATAAGAATATTTACATTATGTGTTATGTTGGGCCGGGACGGCCAACAGGGCCAGGAAGACCGAGTTGTTATAAATTAAGTTTAATTAAGGAAATTATGTCATTAAAGGAAATTAACAGTGAAGGTTGGACACACTGGTCGACCTGAGACGGGCCCTACCGTTGTGATTTCATTAATAAAAGTCAGTTATAAACCGAACGTTGTTGTGTTGTGTCGTCACCTCTACCCGCTTAATTAGTGTTTTAACACTATTAAAATAATATTATATATTTTTAATGTTATGATCTTTTTGGATCTTTGTCATTTTCCATTATTTCATATATCTTTGCATGTATTCGAAGTATCAATATGAATATTGCTTTTAAAGGATATACTGAAAAGTGAACACTTGTAAACTAGTTTATTGATGTATTGTTTATATTTAACTTTTGTATTGACCAATAAAAATTGGAATTTATATTATTTTAATTAATGTTGTTTTATTTCGTATTAAAAAAAAAAAAAGTAGAAATCACCTGGTGTTTTATTACAGTTGGTGTATTCGGTAACAGTATACCTGTATACCTACCTAATATAATATCAACATACCTAATATAAAAAAAAAATAATATTATATCATACAATTGGGCATAACATTAATTCCATTATTTCCATTAATTCCAAATAACATTAAATGCTCAAAACCATGTGTGTCAAGTGTAGTAGGTACAAAAGCACGATGACGATTGCATAATATTTGCATGCATAAAATATATAGGTAATAAATTCAAACTATAGACGCTTGAACGAGAATATTTAAGAAGGTATAGAGCGGGGTTACGCGTCATTGGACGTTAAATGTAACGTCTGTCATGTATCAGACGTGTGTTACGTCAAAGGGACAGTCAATTCGACAGACTTTGAGTGTGTAACTGCCGACTATAATAATTATTAGTAAATCAGGAAATTCGGTTGTCAGTTGAAATAGCGAAAAATAAATGATTCTACTCGATAGGTATATTATTTTTAAACTTGCAGCACTTGATTTTCAATTTCTTGTTCGATGGGTAACAGAATCTAGTTGATGCTTGAGGAGATCAAAATTAAGAAAAAACGGGAATGTTTACTCAAAATAATTTGAAGAGGACACCCGCATATGTCGTACGACATAGCAAAAAATGTTTTGGCGCGTGAAAGAACCGAAAAGGTTACAGTAATAACTAAGAAAGGACATTTTCACCACTTAAAAAAGAAGAACTTTGACTGTGCAATATCGGTCTTTAAAAAAAGTTATTTATTTAGGTATTTTGTTTCTTAGTTATGACCTATGACTGTATCTATATCTCAGTTCTTTCCCACTCAAAACAGTTTTTGCTATGTTGTACATTAATTGTAAGACAGAGACAACAATATGCCTCTTCAAAACAATTTCTCTGTTTTGTAAAGTTGTTTTTCCTGTACCTTTACTTGCTATTTAAAAATAGTTTACTTTAATTTTGCATTAGTAACTATAGTATTAATCACATTTCATGATTAAATCTGTTTTGTTTTTAATTTATTTTATAAATTATAATTAAATATCTAGCTGTAGGTATTACCCGGGGATAAATAAAACTAAGATGGAAATTTACCTACGTTGGATAATAAAAAGTCATTTTTTTTTTTTTTATTTTTGTAACCAATTGCAAGAAGAAATATTATAATGGGAGTTTACCAATATTGCACTTAAAATGATCTTTTCGTATGAGTACCTACCAAATTGCACTCAGTTCTTCCCTCATCGATACCATCGCCAAAGTAATTCGCAAGAAGATCAGACAATGTTGTCGATACTCGAGAAAAAAAAGTTTATCGATACCTGCAATTATTATTGCACTCAGTCCTTATTTTCTGGGTTGATGGAGCAATTTATTGCGCTGAATAGCAGCCTAATAATATTTATTTTATTTAATAGCACATAACATTTTATGAGTGAATTATTTTTACTAAGTGAATTTATTTTAAAGAAATAAAATAACAAATTTAAAATTTATTGAAGGAATGATGTACATTTACGTTATATACATATCACGGTCGGTAGGAAAGACATACATTTTCAGATGGCAGTACATATTTCATTTCATGTTTATTATTTGTATGATATTATGTTTGCTGAAATGTTGATGTTTTGTAATTTTAGTGAATTACTGGTCAGTAATGGCAAAAACTATTGTTTAAGTTAATAACAATATTTCCAAGCCATATTAAATAATGTATAACTGTCTGAAATAATGATGAAATATTTATATATTACTTAGGCATTATCATGAGTGTCTACGAATGTAAACGATGATGTAAATTATTACGGATTTTAATTGTTTCCTAAAGTGTCAATACTAGTCTCAAATGATATTGCCTAAATACATTATTTAAAATATCTGAATTTAGTCAATACTAGTCTCAAATGATATTTCCTAAATTCATTATTTACAATATCTGAATTTACATCATTGCGGCAAATATATATTTTAAAGTATAAGTACAATAAATTACTAAATACCGATTATCATAATCCATGATTACATAAATATATGGTATATGTCATTCCTCTGTAGGACATACAAACCAAATAATTTAATTATATGGCAATACTTATCTTATTCCTAACTGAATAATTTTCAATTTGAATTTAATTAATTTAGTAACATTGTAAAATAGGGCATTATTTTTATTAATTTTCAATAAATTTGTCTCAAAATAAAAATCACAACACATCTAATACCTACATATTAAAAATAAGTATTTTTTAAGTTACATTTACCATTAAAATATATTATATTGATACCTATCACCTTTTACTGTAATTTAAAATGATTTGTGACTTAAGTGAAATTGAAATTTAAAATTTGATTATTAATAATAGGTTGTTGATAATAATAATGAATAGGTAACACATAAAATATTTTAACTAGGAATCAGATTTTCAATGCAAAATTAATTTTTTTTCTGAAATAATGCTTTCCAATCCAAATTTTATTTCATACATCAGATATTTAAAAATTAAACTTTTATTTTCCTGTGATTTTTAAAGCATTTATAGACATTTTAAGTGCATATTTTTTTATCTTTACATTTCATATCATTATTTGTTATTTCAGACTTTACCCTTTTTAACACTTGTATAAAAAGTTATTTTAGTATTATTATTTCTAAAATATGGTATAACTTGTGTATACTATAATAAGGGTTGCCATATATCCTGATCTGACCAGAACAGTCGTGGTTTCCCAGACGATCTTTATTTTGTTCCAGTTATTAAAGACTAAGAGATCATAATACTTCTGGAAATAAAAATCTATGTGATAAATCATAAATTATATTCAAACATCATTAGTTTTTGTAAAAGTAAAGTAAAGTTTAATAGAATACTTTATTTTACACAGTTTATTTTTGGATATCTCACTTTTTGAAAGTAATGTAAAATATGATTAACAAATTTGACTTGAATATCATTGATTAAATATTGAACACACTAGTATGTGTCATTGGAACTAACATTTGTAATATTTTTAGCAAAAATGATATCTACAAAGATGTTGATAAATCTACTGCATAAATGTGGTGTGCCAAGTGAAGTTAGTGTTACAAAAATTTTGAATCATTTAAAAGATATGACAATTTTAGTTCATGACAATTGGACCATAAAGAGTGAAGAACTCTATCTAACTAATACTATATCTTCCCATTTTGTTTTGAGTTTTGAAGTCATGCGTCTTTTAGGAGATTATATTGTAAGATATTATATTAATATTGTGTTCATTAGTTTATATATTAGTTAAAAATTGTTAAAATATATTATTTTCAATATGCAAAAAACAAATTAAATATTATAAGGTGATATATAAAAGTGGTAATAATAATAAGATTTTACCTTTAAATCTTATAAGAGGTCAATTCACCCTAATTTTTAAACTAACGAAGCTATACATGTGCTGCTGACCGTGTAATTTGCTATGTTACGCACTTGTAAAACGGAACAATAAATTATGGGGTAACGTCCTCTTAAAAAAATAAACTATAATTGGTTGATTTCCCCCTAATGCGAAGATATAAATTTTAATTTGGAAGGATCATATATGTTCTATCACTCTACAAACAACTTTTTTTGGTGAAATGTAATATTATGTCCTCGTACATTTATTATTATAAATTCTAAGATATATGTATTTTGCATAAGATACTTGCTTTGTATTGCATAATTGTTTTAGAATTTACAAGTTATAGAATTTTGATTTCGAACTGCATTTTTCAGAACATTCAAAACTTAAAATAGATGTAACATTGTTGTCTGTGTTATACTTATAGTCTAAAAAACATATTATGCTATTAAAACAAGGTGTTTGTATACCTATCTAAGTATAATTAATATATTATATAATATTATAACATATTATATTATTGCACATGTTGCAAGTTCAATGTGCATCATAATTTTTATTGTAAATGTAAATCACGCCACCGCGTATTTTTGTAACAGGGTCATAAGGTCTCTTGTATATAAAGACGATCAAATGCACTCTGCAGGTACTGCACTATAGTATTCCTTATGTGTACGCTATATATGACTTGTAAGCATAGAACTTACATTGTTAGAAGACAATTTACTTTTCATACTTAGTTATGTGTTTTAGTTATAGTGAACTATTACTTATTATTATTGTAACTAATTGTGTTGTTTGTTCACTTTTGTCAATCCATATTATAATCCTCATTCAACACTATCAACTCATATAGTTAAGAACTGAGGAGGAATTTTTGTTCTATTAAAATTAGAATCCACTACCTAACAATATTGTTGTTCTATGATATGAGTGCAACCGTGTAGGACGTAGGTCCACCACATATGCAAGTATTGTGATATTTTTTGTATAAATTGTTATTTATTTTATCATAAAATTATATTTAGAAAGTTAATTTCGAAAAATAGTAACTTATATCCTATATATTTTATTCTTTCACAAGGAATCTTGTATCTTGTATCTAGCTATACAAAATGCATGTATCATGATACTCTTTTTTGAGTATAATGTTCAACCCTGTATATTTTATATTATATGTTTTACCCCAATATTTCAAAACTGAAGAGGATTACACTAAAAAGTCTAATGTGGAATCTTCCTCCGCCAATCAATTTTGTAACTCAAAATTTGGTTAGCCTGATATAATATACAATATTATTAATTTAGGTACTTTTATTTTGACATAAAATTCAACAATTGTTGGAAATCAATTTTATTATAATACATTAATAAATATAAGAATACATCAACACAATAGGTTCAAGTTTTTTTTTAATTTTTATAAATAAAATAAAAAAGAACAATAATACAAATTAAATCATGTTTCAAACATTGGATTATATATTTTATGGTTATAACACCATTTGTCTATAAATTTCATAATTATTTAATATGATACTATTGACATTGAAAAACAAACCCTCAAAAATATCTATTTAATATTAACAATATTAATGTTCTAGAAAACTTGAAGAAAAAATGAAGAAATTTATTTTTTAAATCAACTAAATTAAAAAAATTCCATAAGATTCAATTATTCGTTCATAGTATTCTTGAGGTAAGCCAATATTCTTTAGATACTCATCACTAGATTCACACATCTGTTCTTTGAAATAGTAAACCATTGCTTCCCAACATATGACTTTCAATTTAGGTATCATTATCCATGTACTAGTAATATCGTCAGCATAACAACACATACCAGAAGACCAGAAGACGTTATAGTAGTTGAGTGAGCACATACTGACCAAGGTATTATACACTAGATAAGTTTTTCCCATTGCAAGGTGTAAAAATCCAAACGCCAAACGTCTTCGAAGAATAGGAAACCATCATGACCCCCACATATATAAACCAAATAAGATTTATCAGGACATTGAAGACAGCTATAGTAGCCTCTGTTCTTCGGATAATCAGGTTCTGGCACCTTGGGGTTGTGTTTAGCCAGAAGTAATTGCCACCGTTTGGTGGCCACATCAAACATATAGATGTTCTAATAAAAATAATAATATCTGAATATAAAATGCATGAACTTAAAACAATCAATTATTATCATCATTAAAATACATAAATTGGCCTATCTTGTTGTATGCATAGCGTTAAAATTTTCAGTATAACCGCAACTGCAGCAAGTATACTGTACCGAAACAAGATATAAGATAGTATATAGTTACAAACTTATAAAATATAAGACTATACAGTACATTTTATTGACTTGTTTAAATTAACATCTGTAGATAAGATCCGGTAAGGCCGTATATTGATTACTTGACTTCATCATTAATGCTATTGAGGTATTCTTTTAACTAGGGAGTGGATTTAAATATTCTAAAAACAAGAAAAATGTCATTAAAAATTACTATTTAATGAACATATAAAAAAATTGCTAAAAAAATTTAAAATATCTTACAAATTATTTTAAACTGACAAAAATAAATTTTAATGCACTTATAAAAAAAAAATGATTAAAAAATGCTTTAATCGCCTACTGTATAAGTTACCATTAGAAACATTTTAACAATAAAAAAATGAATTTTTTTTCTTTTAGAAGGAAATTCATATACATCTTATCAAATTTTTGAATAAGGATACTAGGAAATGTAAAGATAAAAAAATATGCACTTAAAATGTCTATAAATGCTTTAAAAATCACAGGAAAATAAAAGTTTAATTTTTAAATATCTGATGTATGAAATAAAATTTGGATTGGAAAGCATTATTTCAGAAAAAAATTAATTTTGCATTGAAAATCTGATTCCTAGTTAAAATATTTTATGTGTTACCTATTCATTATTATTATCAACAACCTATTATTAATAATCAAATTTTAAATTTCAATTTCACTTAAGTCACAAATCATTTTAAATTACAATAAAAGGTGATAGGTATCAATATAATATATTTTAATGGTAAATGTAACTTAAAAAATACTTATTTTTAATATGTAGGTATTAGATGTGTTGTGATTTTTATTTTGATACAAATTTATTGAAAATTAATAAAAATAATGCCCTATTTTACAATGTTACTAAATTAATTGAATTCAAATTGAAAATTATTCAGTTAGGAATAAGATAAGTATTGCCATATAATTAAATTATTTGGTTTGTATGTCCTACAGAGGAATGACATATAACATATATTTATGTAATCATGGATTATGATAATCGGTATTTAGTAATTTATTGTACTTATACTTTAAAATATATATTTGCCGCAATGATGTAAATTCAGATATTGTAAATAATGAATTTAGGAAATATCATTTGAGACTAGTATTGACTAAATTCAGATATTGTAAATAATGAATTTAGGCAATATCATTTGAGACTAGTATTGACACTTTAGGAAACAATTAAAATCCGTAATAATTTACATCATCGTTTACATTCGTAGACACTCATGATAATGCCTAAGTAATATATAAATATTTCATCATTATTTCAGACAGTTATACATTATTTAATATGGCTTGGAAATATTGTTATTAACTTAAACAATAGTTTTTGCCATTATTGACCAGTAATTCACTAAAATTACTAAACATCAACATTTCAGCAAACATAATATCATACAAATAATAAACATGAAATGAAATATGTGCTACCATCTGAAAATGTATGTCTTTCCTACCGACCGTGATAAGTATATAACGTAAATTTACATCATTCCTTCGATAAATTTTAAATTTATTATTTTATTTCTTTAAAATAAATTCACTTAGTAAAAATAATTCACTCATAAAATGTTATGTGCTATTAAATAAAATAAATTTTATTAGGCTGCTATTCAGCGCAATAAATTGCTCCATCAACCCAGAAATTAAGGACTGAGTGCAATAATAATTGCAGGTATCGATAAACTTTTTTTTCTCGAGTATCGACAACATTGTCTGATCTTCTTGCGAATTACTTTGGCGATGGTATCGATGAGGGAAGAACTGAGTGCAATTTGGTAGGTACCCATACGAAAAGATCATTTTAAGTGCAATATTGGTAAACTCCCATATATTTCTTCTTGCAATTGGTTA
>NC_042493.1:6495699-6497871 GCF_005508785.2 Acyrthosiphon pisum | reverse complement strand
CCATCCAATAAACTATATGGATGATCAAATTCAACTGCTGTGTGCTTAGATTATCTAAGACTGTACCAGCATCAATTACAAGTATAATTTTTTTATATATTTATTAACTACATATGTCTACATAGTACCACAGATTAATCGCGGATTCTATAGTTAGTGATACCTAATATATTAATATAAGTTTCTTATGACCAGGGCTCGGAAGTTGTAGCAAATGCATATTTTTCTTGGTTCGTCCTAGAACATCCAAAGAAAGATACAAATATGTATCACACTTCTCTGATGTCATATACGAAATTTTATTTTGCTATTTTTTTTGCATATTTACGGTTTTTATTGCTATTTTGCTAATTTAGGGTTTATAGTGCTATTTTTAGGTATATTTTCTTAATATACATAATATATACCTACATATACAAAATATAGGAAATTATCATCTTACTTCAAAAACGAATAACTGTAGATACATGGAAATTTTACCGTATGTTAATATTTTCATTTTCTATACACCATAACATTTTGAAAATACTTTGACTCTTTTTGAGCTGTTTACGGACATTGTCAGTTTTTTTTTCTATAAATATCAATAAAAATGTATTTATTAGGTAAAAAAGCGTGAAAATGTAACGCAAGGCTCCTGATGTATTTTTACAATAGCAGTTGAAAATATTTAAAATAAATAGGCATAATTTTTTTTTATAAGCATTTATTTAATGTTCAAATTTTAACAAAATATATGAAATTTAAAATTTAATTATTATTTATAATTTATAAATATCTCGGACGTTTTTTTGTTTTGTCCATTCACCATTGGAATTATTGTCATATTTACCAGAAACCAGTATATGTTATTGATATAATGATTTCCATTTTAAGAGGACGCTACCCATATTACATTTGTTGTCTCCGTCTTACACACGCACGACATGGCAAATTGTCGTTCACAAGTTTCAATAGTGTGCTGTTAGTTTTGATACTAGAGTGAATTGACCTATTTTAAAACTTTTAGGTAAGAACATTATCTGTGCTTAAGCGTTGCCGATTTTTCAAAATTTTTATTTTCAAGCAAGATATGGGTATGTGAAGTATCAAAAATTTTAAATGCTCATATCTCGCTTGAAAATTAAAATATCGAATAAAAGCCAACGCTTAAGCACAGATAATGATATTATCTAAAAAATTAATTAATTACTCATCGTGTACACAGACACAAAAATAAAAAAATATAAAAACACACATCATTGTAAAATCAATACATTCATCGTTCCACTCAGAATCTAAAAAAAATTAATTAACTTAACTGTACAATAATGATAATTAACTTTAAAAAGTTAAGTTAAGACAATACAAAATTTAACTGAATAAGTTAATATGTTAAAAACAAAAAAAACTAACTAGTTAAGTTAAAAAGTTTAAAAAAAAATTAACTTTTTAACTTAACTTTAACTGTTTAACAAGTTAATGCCCACCATTGGAAACTACCGATGTAAATTGTAAATATCGTATGGTTTGTACTTCGGCAGTGGCGTGCTCAGCGGGTAGGCCTGGTAGGCCCGGGCCTACCCTGTCTTTTTTTCGTATTACTAAATGAAATCAATTTGGAACAAAGATTATTTATTTATTACACACTTTAATATCAGGCGTGAATAATTGTGGCCACAGTTCCTACTGTTTATTAGACGACGACTAAAAATTGTAAATAATAGACAACATTCCCGAAATGATTGTTATTAATTAAACGTTCGTCACTGACTGTTCTCCGCCGACAATCGTCAAGAATTTTACGATGTTCATATGAGATAATGAATATGAATTATAAATGTTATTTTTAGTGCCTATTAATAATTTATTACGGTGTGTCGGTGTGTACTGTGTAAACGTATAGTGAGTGACAGAGCCGATCGAGGTAATAGTTTTGTCTGTGTACACTATTTAGAACAGTGGTTCTCAACCTGGGGGGCGCGCCCCCCTAGGGAGGCGTGACAAAATTTCAGGGGGGGCGTGAAAATGTTGAAAAAAAATTATAATTGTATATTAATAATAGTTCATTTTAATTTTAAATTATAATATTTTTTCTTTGAAGTTGTATTCATATTAATCCAATAACAGTAAATTCATATTAATCCAGTATAGTTTACATATAAATATTATGCATACATCAATCTTATAGTA
>NC_042493.1:6490791-6495649 GCF_005508785.2 Acyrthosiphon pisum | reverse complement strand
TGAATTTCTAATCTTGACAAAATACGTACAAATGACGAAAATGTGCAAATCACTTTGAGTTAGAAATTAATAAAAAATTTTCTTTTTAAATCTAATATTTGAAAATGTAGTACAAGATTCCTCATATAAGTTTTCGTAACCATACTTATGAAAAAAAAAATGTTACCAAAATGTCATATTATTTTTTTATGAGCGTATGAAGTTCAATTTTTTACGATATAACATATGTAAAATACTATTTTTCTTTAAAGATTTATTTATTGTTTTGAAATTAAAAAAAAAAATAACCATAGATATTTTTAATTTTAATTTCAAATATTGTAAAAAAAATTTTCGTTTGATCAAAAATTTGAAAATTGTGTACAATTTTATATGTCCCAAATAAATTGTTCTTATAGCTGTCAAAAATTATTAAAAATACATTTTACATTTTTTATAAGCATTGAAATTTAAACATTTCATACAATTATATTAATAATAAATAATAATACATTATTCATTACCAGACAATACAAAATGAAAAAATAAACAACGAAAACGAGAACAGTGGCAGTTTTATTGATGAGGAAGAATGTATTGAAGTTGAAGCCAGTGAACAATAAAATAAATCAAATGAAAATTTTAAAACTCCTACTGTACATTTTTCTCCAAATACTTCTAAAAAAAGAAAATTTGAACAAATTAAAGAAATGGAAAACGATTGGATGAAGCATACAATCATTTGAAAAAGGCATCAGAGAAACCCAAAAAGGACAAATGTTCACTGTTTTGTGAATTACTAGAGAAAAAGTTGGGGAAGCTCGATGAGTATAATCAAGACTTTGCTATGCTTGAAATAGATAAAATTGTTTATGGACTTAAACAACAGAGATATGCATCTAAATTTCAGAACACCCAATTCATAGTGCCAAGTAGTACTATTTACAATCCACAATTATCTGTATTTTCGACATCAAATTTTCATCCTCAATTACCAACAACACATACCGCACCACCACCACTTTCTCAGCAATCAAATTTATACACATCACCTTGCACGAGTTCTCCAGCATTATCTGAAGATACAAGTATGTCATCTAACCTAACAGACTTTCAACAAGCTCCTAATTATACACGTCACCTGTCACCTGAAAGTTCATCGAACTCACAACCATACACGATCCCCAAAAGTCAAAGTCATGAGGAATTCAATTTAAACACATTTGACATATAATATTAACAATGATAGTCTTTATTGTTATTAAAATATTTTAAAAACTGTTTATTGTTATTTTTTTAATTTTTTTTTTTTTGTTTTAGCTTAGTTTTTTAACAAGAAGTTAATTCGTTTTTCACTAAAAAGTTTTTAATGTTTTTATTTAAAAAAAAGGGTTTTATAAGTTTATTTTATGAAGAATTGTCCTATTATTTTTATTTACTGTTTTATTTTTCAAATATTAAGTACCTATATTGTCATTGTATAATAATTTTTCATTATTAATTCATTTTTTTAATGAAAATTGTTTTAAACATTTATGTCTACATACCTTTATTTCATCTTTCAGTTCTTGAATCAAAGCCTTGCATACATCATCAACGCATCTTAATACAGTTTGTGGTGAAAATTTGAATAGATATGATAAACTTTTATAACTGCCTCCACTTGCTAAAAATCGTAAGGTCACAGCTAGCCTTTCTTTTATCGGAATGCATTCTCGCATGTTCGTATTAACCTTTGTAATATATGGGGATATTTTATTTAAAATAAACTCAGTCAGAAGAACTCATTCTACAAAAATTTTCGAATTTTCGCGACGGGTCTATTGTCAAGTCATGCATCATATTTGTTGCATTGTACCTAAAAATCAAAAAATATATTATGTATAAAGATTGTTAGATCGTCGTATAATAATAATTTATTGTGTTTAAACTATGACATGTTTTCGTCGGACTCAAGGCCATAACTTTTAGAAATAACCACTATACTACTTAATATTAATTACAGTTATGACTAGATAATATTGACTAAATTAAAAAGAAACAATCAAACATTTAAATAGGTAAAATCATGATACTTACCTTTTTCGACTTTTATAAAAAGTATCCATCCAGTAGCGTCTTCTTTTTGGCGGGTTTGGTTCATCTTCACTTTCATTTAAGTAATTTTTCAGAAACTCACTGCACACAATAATGTAATATGCTGCAACATTACCAATTTCTTCTTGGTTATTCATTTTTAATTTAAAATTTAAATTAAAAAAAATAAAACAGTACCGATGACGACGAGAGACAGACTCGGAATGATTCGGCAATTTATGCCGAGTCTAGAGACGAGCCGAGCTACACGCCATGGGATTACCGAGGCTCGTTAAAGGGTAGCGCGTGTAGGCTCTGCTTGTTTAGACGTGGTATGGAGACGAGCCACGAGCCGCACAACGAGCCACGCGCCGTGAGATCCCGGCTTTATAAAAATCATCGCGACCACTGACGGGTTAAAAATATTGTTAGTATTGTTCAAAACATCCGTGTGTCCGTACATCCGTGTTTATCCATCACAATGATCGAGGATGTATCATTTATGTTGAGTGAAAACGGCAAACAACTGCTAGTTTTAAATGATAGTTTTAAATTTTTTAAGCATCATACATCTAAAAAAAATGAAAATACTTGGCGTTGTGTTATAAATAAGTGTAGTGAAAGGGTTAATACTGTAGGAAAAAATGCCCAGTTAATAAATAGAGATAAATCGTGTTTTGATCACAGACATGCAAGTGATACCACTTTATAACGGCAACAAATTAGTAATTCTTTCAAAAGGAAAGCTGTAGATTCTATAGTTGAAAAACCGTCAAAAATAATACGAAAAGAAGTATCTAAATATGTTAACGAAGGAGATTTGATTTCACCCGATTTAAAACTCATAGCAAGGAACATTTACAATGCAAGGATGTATTGTTTTCCCAAACTACCGACATCAAGGAAAGAAGTTCACAAAACATTAAGTTTATTAGACATAAAAACAAATAGAGGTGAGTTATTTTTATATGACAACGATGTCCTAAATAAAATAGTTATTTTTTCATGTAAAACAAACATAGATTTTTTAAAAGAATTAGATGTTTTGTACATGGATGGTACTTTTAACTATAGTGATAAATATTACACGCAATTATACACGATTTATGGCATTAAAAATGGAGTATACATTCCGTTAGTGTTTTGCTTATTGCCAAATAAATAAAAAAGACATACATTGCAATTTGCATTATTGAAAACAATAAAAATAGCTGGAGATTTATTAACCTAAAAAAATTAATAATTATTTTAGATTTTGAAGTAGCAATGCATCAAGCTGTTTTTTTTTAAATTTTTCCGGAAACATCAGTAGCCAGTCCAGCGTGTGTTCATTGCGAATCGGAGAATGACGATGCGGAGCACACTGTTTTCCACTGCCCTTTTTGGGCTCCGGTAAGAACCGAGCTGCTGTTGGCCATTGGAAGACCAATAGTGCCGGAGGACGTAATGGATCTGATGTGCGGGCCGGAGAGGAACCAGATGCCAACAGACCAGATCCGGAGGAGAGCTTTGTTGACGGCAGCCAAGAGAAACGGTGACATATTTTGCTTGATGGTGGATCGGGTAATGGGCCAGAAGGAGGAGATGGAGAGGCAGAGACAACGGATTAACAGATAGTTAAGTGTATTAATGTGGGCCGAAGTGCCAAATAGGGTGGTTAGAAGCCCCCAATTATGTACTACGTTGTTTAATATTGTATTTTATGTATAATGTATTGTTCATTTATTGTCATCAATAAACGATGCGGCTAGGAAGGCAGCAATGGGGAAACCTACTTCCCTCCCTGGTTGCGATTCAACTCGGAAAAAAAAAAAAAAAAAAAAAAAAGGCTCTCCTACCTACCCCCTGGTCAATCGGCTTATCCATATTTCAGTAGATAATTCATTATCTGCATCGTGTGGCCTACTATGTAAAAAGTCATGCTGACAGTTCTGGGAACTCTAGCCAATTGTTAGCTATCAAATCCTGGGTTATAAGTAGGGTTCGGATTTGAAGGCAATATAATCAATAAAAAAAGGCAAAAAAAGGCATTTAATTCATATAAAAAGGCAATTCATAAATATACTACAAAATAAAAAAGTGAACATTTTTTAAACACTTTCAATTGCTCACATTTAGTTGGTATTAAAAAAAAAATTGACTACCATGTATTTTGATAGGTTGTCTTCGGTAAAACGGTTACGATTAGAGGTTAAAATATTTTTGTACATCGAAAATGATCTTTCTACGTCCACCGAAGTTATCGGGGCGTATTTCATACTTAAATAATTATCTAAATTAAGATTGCTACTTGATAGATCGTCATCGGTTGTGGTTTCTCCAATTAATACTTGGTTGATATTTTTGATATTTCCCCATCCTTTGTTCTTCGATATAACTTTGTTGAATTTATCCAAAATCAATTTAGCTATTTCGCCATTGCATTCTTCGAGTTTAATCTGTATATTATTTACAATATCTACACTTTTCGATAGTAATACACCTAAAACATACACAGTATATTTTAATATATAAAACATGTAAAACACATAAAAATAATATTTGTTACCTCTTGTTTCTAGTTTTGTAATTGTGTCAGGCAAAAATCCAAAATTAGATACAATATACACCAGATTACTTTGTATCGATGGCATTTTAAAAAGTCTTTTAGCTGCTCTCACACATTCAGATTCTTCTTCGAATTCTTCAATTATAGATTTCAGTTCATTGAAATTTGTACATAGTATTTTACTGCATTAATCCATGTACCCCAACGTGTAATTATCGGTCTAGGTGGATTTGGCAATTCTGGACATTTTTCTTT
>NC_042493.1:6486032-6489800 GCF_005508785.2 Acyrthosiphon pisum | reverse complement strand
TTGCCTTCAAATCCGAACCCTAGTTATAAGTTAAGTCTATATATATATATATATATTTGTGATAAATGGCAATCTCCATATCCTGTCAATAGATACGCGTTTTGTGTCTTATAATGTGGTTTTAAAATATTACACAAGAATAATTCGAAACCCGGTTGACCCTATCATATCCATATTTTAGTAATTGAACAATTGCCGAAATGCTAACGAGGTCGTATGCCTATTTACCTATTCGTTAATTCTATTGTTTACTATACTTTTAATTTGACTATTTATGTAGGTACAATAATCATTATGTGTTGTGAATAAACGGATACTATCCGTTACATCTCCCCCCTTAAAAGTTCATTTTTATCGTCTAAACGGGAAAAATGAACTCAATTTGATTTTCCGTCACTTCAAGCACCTTCCTAAAAAGTTTACATTCATCAATCATTTCATTTTATGTTTACACATGTTTGTTTACAATTATATAATTCAGATACATTATTGTTTTCAAAAATATAAGGTACAATCCTCAACATATTTCTTGTTATACTTGTTAAATATTGTTAGCGGCTATAATATTTTATTAGGAAGGTACGGGTCAGGAATAGAAAAACTGCACACTAGACGTTATGAATGGTAATAATACAAATATATATATTGAATATAATTTAACGGTACAACCCTCGAACGACAAAAACGGTGTCGGTAGAAACTTCAGTTTCAACCGTCGATTAGACAACACGTTCGTTGCGTTTACCTGTTTTATCAGTTTACTTACGTAATATTGTTCAATTATTAATCAGTTTGATCGCATTAGTTCGGTTTTCTTATTATAATGATTTTGAATACTAATAGTTGCGGTGTTTGTGAGCTACAATTTAATGATCTTGATGCTCAATTAAAATGTGACAGTTGCCCGAGACTTGTTCATCACAAGTGTTCCGGGTTATTAGCTTCTATTAAATGTCTTACTTTAAAAAATCGTAAATTAAAATATTTTTGCGATTCGTGCGATTAAGAACTAAATGAATTACCGGATTTGAAAAAACTAATCAGTTCTCTGTTGGTTGAGGATGAAAATCTTAAGAATAATTCGTGTTCATCGAGATCTGACAAATTTATAATAAACGAAATGAACGATCGAAATTTTCGGGCTGCGAATGCACTATTTTATAATATTCCGGAATGTACGTCTAGTAGTATTGAAGAAAGAGTACTTCACGATAAGGAAGAAATATCTAAAATTATCAAAGGTACATCGTCCGATAACAAAACACCGATTAAAGTTATTCGTCTTGGGAAGTCTTATCAACCCAATAAACATCGTCCAATTAAAGCAATTTTCTCTTCAGCTGGTGATGCTTTCGATATATTGAAAAATAAGAAACATATTTTATCTCGCCTCCCTCCTAATTCTTCAAATATTGGTATAAGTTCAGATAGAACTCTATTTCAACGTGAACAAATGAAGAAATTACGGGATCAATTAGCCGCACGCCAATCAAGTGGTAAACAAAATCTCACAATCAAATTTATTAAAGGTATACCGGAGGGAGTTACCCGTTTCCGCCAAAATAATATTGGCCGTTTACGCCATAGCACTTTTCCGCCAAAAACGAAAAAGGTACGATTCCCGTTTCCGCCAAAAAAATTTTGGAAACCATTGGTTTTAATTTTTAAGCCATATATGTTGTGTCGTTGTGGTATGTATAAAATATAGTAATGTAACGTGTAGGTAAAAGCAATGACATTTGTAAATAATTGCGAAGATCATAGGTACAACAATATATACATTGATAATATTCGATAAATGTTGATAATCGTCGATAACGGAAGAAAGCATACATTTTATCATAGTTTATTTATAATTCGCACACAATAATTATCTGACAAATGTTAAATTCTTATATTTGGATTCAGTATCTGTTCTATTTGTCACCAATTTAACAACAGTTAAAATGGAATTTGTTATAAGCAAAAGAGGTAAAAAGATGTTGATTTTTGAATCAAAATTTAAATATGTTTTTGGTTATACGTCACAAACAAATGTGACTTGGTGGAGATGTTTTGTGAAAAATTGTCCGGCCATTATTTTGGAAAAAGAAAAAGTATTACTTGAAACAAAAGGTAAGTTTTCTATCTACGAGTAAAATAAATATATTTATTTAATAATTTATGAAAAATGAAATGAATCAATTCTTTGTTATAGGTGATCATGGAGACAATTGTTCAGTCAAAAATATAGATCGTCAAAAATTAGCAACGACATGTAAGCGAAAAGCTGTCGAAGATATTTGTCAAAGACCTAGAAAAATAAAACTAGGTGAGATTCAACTATTAAACTTATATAACATTAGTTCAAATAATTGGAACATATTTGGACCCTTCGGAAGTATCAGATTAATAGTGCTAATAATAATATAAAAAAATTACAAAGAACAAAAAAATAATAAACCGTTTAAAAACTACAGAAGACGCAATTAAAAAAAAAATTCCAATGAAATTAGTAGGTACACTTTTGTCAAAACTGTTTCTTTTAATTATATGATTTTTTAAAACCTGACCTTTACTTACGAATGTGATTTTTTAAAACCTGATATATACTTGTATTATAATAATTATTATTTTTGTGATATTTTTAATTATAAATAACGATATGTGTTTTTACAAACTCTATTGAGACTATATTTTACCTATACTTGTATTATAATTTTTTAAAACCTGACATATACTTGTATTATAATAATAATTATTTTTGTGACATTTTTAATTATTTAAAAATAACGATATGTGTTTTTACAAACTCTATTGAGACTTTTTTTTACCTATACTTGTATTATAATTTGAAATTGTTAAATATAAATGATAGGTATATTATAATATGCAATTACATAATATTTAGATACTCTAATTTAATTGTGCCTATATTCGACTAATGTATTATTATTATCTATACTTATGTTATAATTTATAATAATAAAATAATAATAATATATATAATTTATAACATAAAATATGTATTGTACATGGTTCCCAAATAATAATTGACGGAAACGTCTTGTTGGCGGAAACGGGAATCATACCTTTTTCGTTTTTGGCGGAAAAGGGCTATGCGTAAATCAGGGAACCTGTTATTTGGCGGAAACGGGACATGCCCATACCGGGTATTGTTAATATTGATAAAATTGAAAACAATTTTCAAAATTTTTAAGTTTACATGCTAATTACCAGAATGTTAGAGGTCTTTTGACCAAATTGTTTTATTTTCATAATTGTACAAGTGTTTTTGATTGTGATTTATTACTCCTGACCGAAACTTGACTGAATAATAAAGTTAGTAATGCAGAATTAGGTCTCAATAATTTTCATATTTTTCGTATGGACAGAGAAAATGAACAAGAATCTAGGGGTGGTGGTGTATTAATTGGTATACGATCTGGTATAAAATGTAATCGAATTGATATACCAATTATCATTGGAATCGAACAAATATTTTTAAAAATTATTTTTAGGTCAATTAAAATTTTAGCTATCTATCTCCTAATATCAGTAGAGACATTTATTATGAACATTGCGATTTGGTTGAGAACATTACTTCAAGTAACCCTGACCATAAAATACTTATTTTTGGGGATTATAATTTAAATAATTTTGATTGGATCTTGGACTACCTACTCTCTAGTAATCCATCCTACTGCAATCGTTGTTGTTAATTCGTTTATTCAATATTTAAACCTAAAGCAATTAAATTTTATAAAAAATAAAAGTGGTAGAACTCTA
>NC_042493.1:6483576-6485932 GCF_005508785.2 Acyrthosiphon pisum | reverse complement strand
CCGTCAAACCAGCACATCATCACCGTCAACATCATACTCGGCTGTCGTAAATATAATTCCCCTGTTCCCCCCCCTTTTTCTTCTGTCTTGTCACTCAAAAGCACGATACTTGTAAAATGTGCGTTGCAGAACGCCAAAGTGTGGTTGCCATTGGGGCCTAGCGGTAACCTCCTACGCGTTCACATACGGCTGGCGTAAAAACCAGCTGTCCCTGTGCGCGTTTCAGTAGGGGGCCCCGGACCACACTTACAGATGTTTCGACCCTTCGCCTCCCCAAATCATTTAAACTGCGCCCGGTAACCCTGTGGAGACCACCACGAGTAATGTGATGTGTCGATCCCCGTGGGCCGAGCGTCTGTTTTTTTTTTACCATGTGCCTTTTATATTCATTATTGTATTTGAAATGTGTAAAGATTTATGTTATAAAGACACATTCCTAGTACATGGAATCAAGTCGAAATACACATGATAACCGGGGGGGGGGGGGGCGTTTCGCCCTCTCTACTCCAAACGAAAAATACAGCATTTCAATCATACAAATGAAAGCAATATTCATTTAAATATTTTTCGCAAAACTTATGAAATGCAAAATCCCCCAAAAATATTTTTCGCAAAATTTATGAAATTAATTAATTAAAATCCAAATGCAATATTCCCCAAAATATTTTTTCAAAATACTTATGTTATAAAGACATTTGTCATCTTCATTTTTAACATTTATAACAGCATGTTTATCTTGAATGTCTTTAGGTAATTTAATATAATATGAAGAACCTCTAAAAGGAACATATTTATTTATATGTATCCCCAAACTTAAAATTTCATGAAGTCTCCATTGAGAATTTTTCATTACAAAATCTTCTATTTCATTTACAATTTTAATTTTTGCATTTGTATAAAAATCACTTAAGTTAGAATTTTGTGTTAAAATTTCATTTTTTGATTTAAAATTACATTCTTTATATAACATATTTTTTTCATCATTACCTCTCTTATATACAGTAAAAAACATAATATTAACTTTTAAATTTTCCTTTATTAATGCTTGTTTAAGTCGTCCTATTACTGGATTATTTAAACGATTTAAAAACACTTGTACATCTTTTATACCCATGTTATGAGTCTGATAGTGAATAACGTTAGGAAGTAAATGCTTATTTTTTAAATCATTTTTTCCATTTTTTTTTTTTAATATACACAATGTTACAATCAATAATAATTCTTACGAAATTTACTAAATTTATCATTACTATTTTTAAAATTGTGTATAAGGTATAACAAAGTATTATTTATGTTTATAATTTTATAATTTTAAATTGTTATTATAAAAAGTTGTATTGAAAAGGTAATATGTATTTGATTTTTAATTTCTAAATATATTATTATTTGTTATCATCATAAGAAATAAAAGTAATATTTTAATGCCGTTATTTTAATTGTTTCACCGACTACCACAAACTTGAATTTAAGATCTTAAACTTATTCTAATGAAAATCGTATGCAAAATTGACAAAACAGATATAAAGAGCGCCACGCTCACACGCGACTAACGGTGTTAAGCCAGGATCCCACGGCGCGTGGCTCGTTGCGCGGCTCGTGGTTTGGTATAATTCGGTACATCACACTCGCCGTGGGATGCGTGTGGCTCGGCGCGACTCGTGAGCTCGTGGCGCGGCTCGTGTATATCCGGCAGTTGTCGGTTTTTTGTACCCGAGTCAAAGGAAACAAGCTGCACTCGTTGCTCGGCTCGTCAAACCGATCCAACGCGTTCCCACTGACGCATGTGGCTCGTGTGTATTTACGTATATTTTGTAATTTTTTCAAGTGTTTTTTTGATTATTATTTTTTTTTTAATAATTCATCTAAAAACATGGAGTGGTCAAACGATTTAATTTTGGAGTTCCTTGAGTTATATGAACAGGAACCTTGTATCTGGAATCCTAAACATCCACAACACAAAATTCGGAATTCTGTGAATGATTCTTGGAACAACATTTCCAAAAACCTCAGCCAAAAATATACAATTTGCGAATTAAAAAAGAAAAAAGATTCGTTGATGGCCACATATAGAAAACTTGCAAACAGAGTAAAATCTAGCAAAAAAACGGGTTCAGGCTCGGAGGATATCTTCAAACCTGACTGGTTTGTTTATGAAATTATGGCTAGATTTCTACACGGAGTATGTCAACCTCATACTACTAAAAACTCAGAGGTAAAGTAAACAATATAAATAAATAAAAAAACATAATTTTAATTGAAAGTTATTAGTATCAAATGACAATCAGTAAAAAACTATCATACATAGGTGCTCGTAATATTATAAATGTATTTTATAAAAAATTACCAAAACTATATG
>NC_042493.1:6478838-6482425 GCF_005508785.2 Acyrthosiphon pisum | reverse complement strand
AGCATCAAATCCATATAATGCATAAAAGGGACTAACTCCAGTAGTCTGGTTTATTGAAGTGTTCAGCACCAACTCTAGTTCAGCCAGCTGTTTATCCCAGGTTGCTTCGGTTTTCATGCTAGTCGATATTGCTGTTAGCACCGTGGAGTTAGCTCGCTCTACTTGCCCGTTGGCTCGTGGGTGTCGTACAGCTACTGGGTGGTGCTGGATCCCGTTAGCCTTGCAGTACTGCCCGAATTGCTCTGACTGGAATGATGTACCTCTATCCGTAATGATTCTCTTGGGTAGTCAATAGTTTGAAGCGAAAACCTTCAGCTGATTTACAACTACAGTGGACTGTACTGTCTTGGACGCATACAGCTTAACAAATTTTGTTAGATTGTCACCCAATACCAATATGTACGCATTTCCTTTGGTACTCTTCGGGAATGGTCCTAGATGATCAATATTTATTGTCTCGAACGGACGGTCACCTGGACTGATTGGATGCAGCATACCAGCTTGCTTCCCTCGTGGTTTTTTGTATAGGGCACACTCAGGACACATTCCTATGTGCACTCTGAGATATCTCCGCATCCGTGGGAAGTAGTACCGTTCTGTAATTTTGGCATAAGTTCTGTCGACTGCAAAGTGGCCACTGAGGTCGTGGAACTTGATCGCCAAGCTCTTCCTCATGCATTTAGGCACCATCCAGAGTTGCCGTGGTCCCGTTGCCGTCTGTACTCGCCTATACAATACTCCGTTTATTACATTATAATTATTAAGTAGTGACTTACTCGGTGTAGGTCCCTCTAGTGATTTGATTACCCATAATTTCAGAATCACTATACTGCATACTCTTGACATACTGTTCCTCAGTGAGAGTTGTGAGTACTTCTAGACGGTTAGCTATAATCCCATCCAGTGTGTCCGTACTGTTCTCAGTGGGGGCTCGGCTCAGTGCATCTACACGAGCCATTGCTGTACCGGCTCGGCGTTTGACTTCTACAACAAACTCCTGCATTAGGTCAAACCACCGGGTGATTTGTGAGTTAGACGTTTTCAGGCCATTCATATAGACTAACGCTTGGCAGTCTGTTACCACTGTGACATGAATTCCAATTAGCCATGATCTTAGTCGATCCAATGACCACACTATGGCCATGAGTTCTAGCTTGCTGGAGTGGTATTTACTTTCGGCTTCATTAGTCTTCTTACTGAAACAGTGTACTAGGCGTAATTTACCGGAGTCATCTTCCTGTAACAGCATTCCTGCTAGTCCCAGACTGGAAGCGTCCGTGTGTAATTCAGTTGGGCGAGTAGCATCAAATAGCGCCAGAACAGGTTCGTTGAGCAAACTTGATTTGATTTGTTCAAATGCTTGTTTTTCTGCTTCGCTCCATTGAAACGCTACTCCTTTTCTAGTCAGGTTGGTGATGGCTCTAGCCTTTTCAGCAAACTTTGGAACGAAGCGACGGAAAAAGTTTGCAAGTCCCATGAACCGTCGCACGTCATGCTCGTTCTGTGGGGCCGGAAATTCTCTTATCGCTCGTAGTTTGGTGGGCCCTGGACGGAGACCATCGGCTGATAATACATACCCCAGAAATTCAATACTTTTTGCCGCGAACTTGCACTTACTAGGTCGTAATGTCAGTTTCGCATCTGTAAATGCCTTTAGTACGCAGTGTAGTCGTTCTTTCATCTCTGGCCAATTCTTGGCGGGTATAAAATAATCATCAAAATAATTTAGAACTACCTTGTTCTTTAAAGGTCCAATAGTGCGATCCATCACTTTTGCAAACTCGAATGGCGCGTTCTTTAAGCCAAACACCATCCGTGTAAACTGCCCTGTACCATCTGGAGTAATGAATCCAGTTAACGGTCTTGCTGACTCCACCAGTGGGATCTACAGATATCCATGTGCCAAATCCAACACCGTAAACATTTGGCTTCCCGACACTACTTCTAGTAAGTCATCGATATTGGGTAGTGGATATACTTGCTTCACGGTCTGATCATTTAATTTACGGTAGTCTACTACTAGCCGGGATTCATCGTTTTTCTTGCGGACTAGTAGTACAGGTGCGTCATGGGGAGACGTATCTTCAACAATGCCATGTTCTCTCCATGTTTGTATATGCCGTCGGATCTCTTCTCGCTCGTCCCCAGACACACGGTACGGTTTGGCGGCATACGGTTCACTACCAGGTTTCAGGATGATATCCATCATCCCTATGTTAGTACAACCAAGTTCACCCATTGAAGTCGCGAAGCATGTTCTATATTTATTTAGTATGTCCAACAGCTCGACTTGTTGTTCTGAATTCAGACTTTCTGGTTTTTCAATGTCACCATACGCGAGTGGTTGGTTTAGTTGTTCTGGTTCAACTTGGGGTGCCTGTACAATCGAAACTCGCCGAGCAATCACTTCGTTGGATCGTATTTCCAATTCCTGTTCGGTTTGATTTCGTACTGGCACTTGAATTTCCCTGTCACCCACCATTGCAGTAACTAACGTTATATTTTGTGCTTCAAGTCGTTTGGTTTCACGTGACAGTAGTCGATCTGTTGTACTATCACTGCTGGTTGCACTGGTGGTGATAAATGGAAAAGTGATAGTATTATAATATGTTAGTGTATTTTCGTATTTGACGTAAGAGATTTCGGGTGCTTCGCACCACGGCCGACCGATAAGTAGATCAAATGGGTGGCTGGCATCTGGAACAATATAGACATCGACATTGTCAAGCGTGGCTTCATCTACCTGAAGGTTGAGTACAGCCTTCCCAATGGCTATTGTCTCAGCGTTGGCGCTGAAACCCATAATTGCCGAATCGTTGTTTGTCCAAGATATACCAAGGCGGCGACCAACACTTTCCTTCATGATGCACACCGATGAGCCAGAATCGATGAGCCCGGTCAATTCATGAATACCATTGATTATAACACGTTTTTCATGTAGTATTTTATCACTATCTGTTACCAGGTCGTGCTGAGGTCTCGGATACGTACAGCATGCGCTTTCGCTTGTACTCGTTGATGCCACGGTGCACGCCCTATGGTGCTTTCCACCGGACCAGTGACATCTCTCACACTTGGGCTTCACTTGACGTGGTTCTGGGCGATCACGTTGACTGTGACCATTTTTTTGACAATTCCAGCACTTGAAAGTGCTTGACGTTCTAATATTTTTAGCTATTGGTGTGGACTTACTGCTCTGGTTTGACGTTGTGTTGTCGTTGACTGGATTCCCCACTGTCTTGGGTCCACCCTTGTCAAATTCTTTCGTTGGTTTAGGACGTCAGCCCGGCTTGTCGACCACGTGAACGTCAGCTCGTCCCTTCTGTATTCTTTCGAACGCCATAATATCGGCCAATAATTCATCCACGTGCGCATGCTTGGCGACCAGCAATGAGCGCGCCAAATCATGTGAACTCAGCCCAATGAGCACATGTTCCTTGATGTCCTCAAAGTTGAGGTTCAATGCTTTACACGTCTCACCTTGTTGTGAAAATACACAGTAGTTGCTTCTCCTTTATTTTAATGCGGGATTGCATTTTCGCAAAGCGTTGTGAAAAGCTGGGTTTCAGTACGGAACGTCTTTTTGA
>NC_042493.1:6477686-6478738 GCF_005508785.2 Acyrthosiphon pisum | reverse complement strand
TCCCGTTACGCGCCATAACGGGTGCCTACAACACGATATCAACGGTCGCGTTACAGGTGCTTGCGGGAGTACCTCCCTTAGACCTTAAACTTGTCGAACTGGCAAGGGTCGAGGCTGACAGAACCGCTGTTAAGAACGGCTCAATGTCGTCAATGGAGGCACAGGGCAATCTGAATCAATACGTGAACGAAACCCTTGACCGGTGGCAGAGAGATTGGGTCACCCATGACAAGGGAAGATGGACTTTTGCGTGGTTCCCGGACGTCCGGACTAGGTTGGAGCGGAGATCACTACACCGCCCAATTAATGTCAGGACACGGGGACTTCAACGGCAAACTCCACCAGTTTACCCTAAGAGGTAGTGCAGATTGTCGATGCGGGATCAGAAATCAGACCGCCGAACATCTGCTGTATGTTTGCCCAATCGCTGACCACGAAAGGAAAGAACTCGAGGACGCCGTGCGTGCGACCGGTGCGGACTGGCCGTGCGTCCCCGAGTACATGGTCCGAGGTCATGTTCCAGGCGGTGAAAAAGTTCGCACACGCGACACTTAACCGTACTGATGGAGGATGAACCCGTTAGACGTGACCCGGCGTTAAAGTAAGATTCCGGCACGGGGTCCTGGTAGAGAAAGAAGGCCAGGACCAGGGGGAAGAGGGATACCCCTCTAATCCGCACGGGAGCAACCCATCCGAGTGGGATATCAGCGTCGCAAAAGCGACGTGAAAAAATCCTGCGACACACCGGCAGGGGCCATTAAGCGTTGCATAAGACGGAAGGGTCGGGCCACAGTAACCGCGGGAAGGTACCTCGAAGACCTTACCGCGGAACTCCGACTACAGCCCGGCCGGTGGGCGCGTACGCCCTCGCGCTTCCGCGCGTGCCGTCCGCACTCGGGTAACTGGTGTGGATGGCCTCGCGGAGACTGTGGGAGTTACGCCTTAGTAGGAGGGAGGGAATTGTCCGGCGTTCGCTGGCGCAGTACTCGAAACCCACCGCTCAGCCTCCTGACAGAGCGCTGCCAGCGAAACACTGTCTGGCGCTCGGGCGC
>NC_042493.1:6465066-6477586 GCF_005508785.2 Acyrthosiphon pisum | reverse complement strand
GTTGCGGGATCATTACATAAGATTGTGTGGTCAGAACGCACTGTGTGCGGTACCGGTTTTGACAACGACGGCGGTGACAGCAACAGTCGCCAGCGGCTGCAGGTCGAGTGTGCAAACACTGCTGAGTTCGGGGTGGGGGGGGGGAAAGAACATATTAGTATATTACATAATATTGCTGTTATTATTGAGAATTCTCTTTGCGTGGCACATGTGAATAATTGTATGCTGATAATTTATTAGAGGGCCAAAATTCCGTGACGTTACAATGCATAGACCTATAAAGGTATGTACAGACCAAACAACATTTTGTTGGCAACACGTTGTCAACATGTATCTCAGCAACTGGTTAATAGTTTACGGATACACGTTAATGTTGGGTGGCATGACATCAAAGAGATTTGTTGCGTGTTGCTATCTTGAGTTTTCCAATCGAAATGGAAAACATCGCTCATTATGGACGATGTTGTCAACAATTACTGTCATTTTACATTGATTTGTACACACGTTCACATATCGTTTAGTTAGTTTAGTTGTACTTTTTAATTTTTTGCATTATGTTGTGGTCAAAAGAGCTCGTAATAGAACTCATTGAAATGCTGAAAGCTGCCCCTGCCTTGTGGGACATACAATCCAAAGAATATCGGGATAGAAACTTGAAGTTTGATGAAACGTCCAAAATAGCATCGCACTTCAAAAAAAATGTGGATGAAGTATCAAGGAAAATTAAATCCCTAAAAACTCAGTCGGGAACGGAAGAAAATTGGAGAAAAAAGTAAAAGTGGAGCTGCTACAATTTCGGAAGATAATATATGGTTTGGGTATAATATGATGAAGTTTCTCGTGGAAAATAACGTTTCTAAAGGCAGTTGCAGTACAATTGAGGTAGGTATCTATAGTAGTTAAAAAATAGTAAAGTAGTAGTTTAAAATTGAATTTATTTTACTGACTTACTAAATCAATAAATAATATTTATATTATAATTCATTTATTTATAATAAAAAAATGTCTATATTGCGTATTTTTGTCGATGTCGTAATCGTAATATTGAGGCATAACTATAAATAACTTTAAATAATTATAAACCTACAAGCAACCATTTGTGGTTTGTTTATGTAACCATGTGTATTGTGTACGTCATACGACGGTTGTTATTATTATCGCATTATCATTCTATACACCCATCGTGATATTAATACAAATAAAATAAGAAATAACACTAATATAATAAATAATTTATTATAAACATTATGAAATATTTTTATTGTTAGCAAAATCATTTTTTAAACACTATATTTTTTACCTTATAGTGTTACATTTTAAATTTAATTAGACAATTAAATAAGATTAACAATATAATAAAAAACTATATTTGATTAAATTGACAATGTAATAAACAACCATAACTACAATAATAATCATAGTCCAGAAAATGTATGCAAATCTTTCTTGCCACGGTACTTTTCCTTCTTCTGAAATAAAAAAATTTGGCGAATTCTTTTCTGATTTCTTTAGCTTCTTGAGAAGCATTTCTTGGGATGCGCTGTAAATCAAGTAAATTTCCCTCAGTTTCTGCTTTCCATGATCCAGGTGTTATTGAAACAGTATATAAATCTTCACTATCAAATGTGTCAGGTGGTGTGTACATCCGTACTGACTGTGCATTTCATCTTAAAAAGTTATGTAGAGAAATGCAAGCAAGTACTACAATTTCAACTTTCTTTGGGTGTAATGAAATAGGCTTTCTAAATACTCGGAAAACAGTCGCCAGCAAACCAAACACATTCTCAATAATCCGTCGAGCTCTACTTAATCGATAGTTAAACGCTCTTTCTTGAAAACCTTTTCGATATGGACCTGGGAATGGCTTCATAAGGTTTGTGTTTAATGAAAATTCATTATCTGCTACCAATACAAAAGGAGTAACTTGGCTTTGAATTTTCTCTGATAAGCATGTCAGTTTTGGAAGTTTTAACTCATTGCTTTTAAGTTTATTATAAAATGTTGTATTTGCAAAAACACCACCGTCAGAAATTCTGCCCTGGCATCCCACATCGGCATAAATAATACGATAGTCAGCATCTGCTATAGCGATCAACACGATACTAAATGTGCCATGATAATTATAATATACACTTCCGCTGTTCTCTGGTGCTTCTATCTGTACATGTTTCCCATCGAGTGCAGCAATGCAATGAGGGAAATTCCATTTTAAGCAAAATCAATTTGCTACTTCACGCCAACCTTCTTCCAACCGGGGTATCTGCAAAATTAATAATACAATATTATACTTATATATTGCGCATATATGCAATATAGTATCCATAGTTTTATTTTTTAGAAACGGCCAAATTAAAAATTCAATTTTGTCAAAAAACTGGTTTTGCGTAAAAATTCCCATTTTTTAATATATTTTTTTTGTTTTTCACGAAGCATTTCAAAACTACTGAAAATTTTTTACTCTTGTACTCTAATCAAAATGTGTATAGATAACATACTTTTCCAGTTAGAAATGGGTGCTTTTTCGGTATCTGAAGAGGAAACATATGGTGCAAGACAAAATTTTTATCAATTTCCATATAATATCAATAATAGATACTATCCAGAAATGAATACTTTGCAAGCAACACCTACGCATTCTTCAGATTATCAGATATCAGTGTGTACAACATCCTCATCACCCTACCCATCACCGTCATCTGTGCAAAGTCAGCCAATACATCCTTCCCATACACTACAACAGCAAAATTAGTCAACACCAATGCAGTATCAACCGCAAACTCAGACACAGATAATTGGGCAACCACCAGAATCTCAACAGTCTCAATCACAAATTGCTTTTCCACAACAAAGTAGTGACATTGCAGAACTTAATAAATATCTTGTCCGCAGGGCCAATTCTAGATGAAATAATATTAGTAAAGATTCTACTTTTAAGTAGTATAGGTACATATATTTTTTTCAAGAAATTAGTTTGTTTGGTTTTTCCTTTTTCTAAATAAACAATAACTATGTAAAAACATATATTACTTTTTTAATTATTATTAGTTTCTAATTATCTACTTACTTGACAATATTGCTTTTAGAACTTCGAAGATTGCTTCGCATACTTCAGGTAAAATTGTAGAAATTGATTGCTTCGATATCTTAAACAGGTACATAAGACTAGTAAACGAATTTCCTGTGGCTAAATACCACAAAGTAACCTCTAATCTTATTGACGGCGGAATAGCGGCACGGTAGTTTGTATTTTTTTTTCGAGATCTTAGGAGCTACCAAACGGAGAAGTTCTTCAAAATCAGATTTAGTTAGTTTAACGAAATTGCGGAATGAACTGCCGTCGTTTAAAAGTAATTCAGACATTAAGTTGTCACCATAGCTTATCCCATTTTTTAAAAAATTTCTCTGCCACCATTTTCTTTTTCTTACTTTACCATGAGTAGCTATGATAATGAATGCAGCACTAGCACCAGCAGCAGCAGTTGTCAGATCCATTTGGTATTTGTTTAAAATAAAGTATTTATTTTTTAAATATTTATATATATTTTAACTTTCACTTTCACTTACAACTTACTTCAAACAACAACTACAACAGACGGATGTAAACTGTTGACGCGCAACTATTATTTGGTTTGAACGCGCCACACTGTTGACAACATTTATCTAGATACATGTATCTGAATCCGACAAATTTGTTGCCAACAAAATGTTGCTTCGTCTGTACGGACCTTATGATCGGACCCACAGGCACACCAAGCTATTTTCAAAAGGCCAGAACCTGAATCCACATATCCATCAGCGCCACCCTCCCCCACGCTGATCTCACTGTTAAAAACACAAATTCAAAAAACAAACCACGAAAAAAAATGAAGTGATATCAAGATCAAACTCCTTAACGAGGTCCACTGAAATATCCACGCAGAACAAAGACTCCTCCTTTACCCTAATCTCATTCAAATATATTCTTGGAAACTTCTCGAATAAAAATATAAACATACATGATCTCTACAATAATATAAAGCAACTGAATTCCTCGATATGGCTGAAAAAGTAAAACCATTAATGGTGAACAGAAAAATAAAATCCAAAATATCAAGATTAATTAATCTCTTATTCCAATCATTACCTTACTATGTAATCATCTCTGCAGACCCCCAACCTGAATCAAAATAACCGATCAAACACATCACACTAGAATGCCCCAAGTTCAACATCTCCAGACAAATCCTCGGAATTCCATCAACGATGAAACAAGCACTTAGAGGAGAGAATTCTAAAAATATATACAATTTCTTCACAAAAATATGCTTAGCAAAATTATTGTAAAAAAAAAAATATATTGTACATAATATATTTTACACTCCCCTTCTTATGTTTAACATAATGTCTCCCCGTAGTTCGAAGACTAATACTTTATAATTATCATAGGCTAATGGACATAGATGTTGAAGCCTTTTAACCTAATAAAAAAAAATGTAACAGTTATATTTAGTAACTGTCATAATAATAACGAAAACAATATCATGATTTGATAGACAAGATTTCATGAAGAATTGCTATAGATATGAGCCCTACTCGAATATTTACGTTTTTAAGGCGTGCTGGTCATAGGGTGGATGGGTATATAGCCCAAGAAATTGGGCCACAATCTAGTACGTTTTACAGTTATTGAATTACCATTTTAACTCTAAAAAAACATCAAAATAAATATAATAATAAACATGTTTACTTACAGGTGAAGAAGAGCTTCTTTTATTTGAGGCTGTGCATTGTGCAATAAATGTACAAATATTATGTTTGTAAATACTGTAAATTTGTAATATTTTGTATAGCTTGTAATTTGTATATATGTTATGTTTTTACAGTTTCGTAAGGTAACTTATTAATTATGTACCAAACTTTATGAAATTTATATTTAGATAATCAACATTTATGTAATATTGGTTATTTATTTGTGTACAGTAGGCAATTTATACAAAATAGATGTTAAGCTGATATATTAAGACTATTTAACCAGTTACTGTCATAATGCATTATATTTTTCAGTAGAATTTTTTGTTAAATTATAGTCAATATTGTCAATTATTTGTGTCTATACAAATAATTTTTGATTTTATTTTTGCATGATTCCTTGCAAGACTATGATTATGAGGTAAAGTATCGATCTGGCAGAAGCACTGTCTGGGTCACCTGTCGCAGTAGAAGAAACCGACTTGGATGTCAGGTTCACAGAGCAGTATGAAGTGTGTGTGCTGATGACGGAGCGAGAGCGAGTTCTGATGTGTCGAACAGCTGACCCAGAAGTTGCTGACTTGGTCAGGTCGATTAGGGCACTGCCTGAAGCGGCGGACGATGAGTATGAGTTGGTTGATAGTCTTCTGTATAGGAATTACAAGGGACGAAAGTTGTTCGTCATGCCTAAGACCATGCGGAAGAGTATGTTAGTGACTGCTCACGATCTGAGAAGGCACCCTGCAGTAGATCGCACGATGAGTCACCTGCTACAAGACTTTTGGTTCTCTGGTATGAAGCGGTATGTCAAGCAGCAGATACATATGTTTCGAGTGCTTCCTGACAAAGAATCCACGTGACAAGAGACCCGGATTTCTAGGCCAACGACCATTTGAAACGGTTCATATAGATCATGTGGGACCGATTGTGACCACGAATATGGGAAATCGGTATATATTAGTTGAAGTAGAGAATTTCAATAAGTTTGTTAAATTATATGCTGTTGAGAATACCAGTGCTGACGCCTTGCTGAGAAGTGTGAAGCAGTTTATGATCACTTATAGGTTGCCAAGACATTTCATCACGGACCACGGAACTTGTTATACGTCAAGAGCGTTAGAAAAATTTTGCTCGGAACAAACAATATAGTTGGTGTTGACATCGTCTCGCAATCCACGAGGGAACGGGAAAGACGAGAGGGTCCATAGTGTTGTCATGGCAGCTTTAATGACTAGAAATGATACTCCGGACGGCTGGGACGAAGGTATTCTTGAAGTGGAAAATACACGAACAACAGTGAAAGTAAGGTGACGCTAAAGACCCAATTCGAACTACTACATGGCTATAGACCTAGGTTCCGTTTGGGAGTGCTCCGAGAGTTGAGTATGACCTCAAACATTTTAAAAATGCCGCAAGAGCTGTGGAACAAGGCTCGACAAGAATTAGAAAAATCCAATATGAAGACTAAGTAGGCATTTAACAAACACCGCCACGATATCAGTTATTCAGTGGGTGATATAGTGGTGATGAAGCGGTGTCCTACTGCTACGAGCGAATCCATAAAACTACAATACCGTTACCGGGGTCCTTTGGTTGTGACAAAGAAGTTAACGGGAGATGTATATCGGGTAGTCGAGTAAAACAGTGATCAGAAAAGTCAATTTGCCACTACGCATCATGTGATACAACTAAAATCATGGAATCTGTTCAGTGAAGGAGACAAAGAGGATGATCTGGATCAAGAAAAAGATGATATGGACTAAGGCAATGAGGGTGGTGTGAATCTGAATGAGATGGTTGCAGGCAGATCTATTAGGAATTGTCGTCCTCCAGGTTGGATCAAGATTTTGTATCCAACTAAATGATTTGAAATGGTTGATTAAAACCAGTAATAATTTTGATATTTCCTTTTATTTTGCTATAATAATTTGTCAAATTATAATGAACGAGAAACCACACGCAGTTCTGGAACGACGCGAGAAAAACTACAAGTTGCAGTGCAATAACCGCCAGGTATGGGTTTCCTTCGACAGGTTCAAGCCAGCTCCGCGAGAACCCGTCACTGACCGACCATGCATACGCCGCCAAGATCGTCAACACCATCTCAAAAAAACAAGTTCGTTTTTTGCTCCGAATCTACCGCGGCCAACGCGTAAAAAAAACCACGTTTTCCGCGGATCTCAATATTTTGTACTTCATTTTTAACGCCGACGCGTTCGTGAATATTAGGTTTATTCCAACACACAGTTAATCAATTAAACTATCATAGAACTGTCGGGAGCATGCGCAATAGAACTTTGCCGTTCCAACCCGCCTAAAACGCAAACTCAAACTGTCAGATGGTTATTCCAATACGTTATCAGACCAGTTTATGACTGGTCATTGACTGTCAAAACGATCCGCGGATTCCTGACCGGACTGGGAGTCCAAGACACAGTTATCATACAATCCCTTATCTCTTAACTATGAGGCCATTGTGGACAGTCAGAAATGCGTTCCAATAGTGGTCAAAATCCATGATCAGTCCACGATAGCGCATGCGCCGTAAATCAATCATGGATCAGTCGGCAACTAGTCACAAATTCTCTGTTGGAAGAAACCTATTATATATTATCAATGTTATGAATTATTACTTGTAAACTTTCGTGTTACCCAATAAATATACCAATAAACATAACCTAACCATAAAAATGAAATAGTTAAATCATTTGGTTATTGATAATCTACAAAATAATATGATAATATTAAGAATTATTTTGTTCTGCACTCAGCAGTTTGCACATGAGTGCCAAAGTGCAATGTAGGTACATACCTAATATACCTATTAAAGGTCCACCTATAACGTAAACGCTGTTTAACTATTTGTTTGTGTTGAAAGTGAAGCTCGACAGATTAACCATTTTAGTATTAATATAAATGAATAACAACACGACAATATGATTATGTTAAAGTATAATATATAATAACGTACAACTGGACATGTTTAATAAGATACTAAGATGAAATGAATAACTTAATCCATTTAATACATTTTTTGTTAAAGTTCAAACAAAAATAAATTATGTCTTTTAAATAACAAAATAAAACAATACTTTTTTATGCTAGTAAATGTAAACTGTAAAACATAATAATTAAACATAATATTACAACATAATTAAATTTAAAATAATGAGTAATAACAAATAAATAATAGGCAATAGGATACCTAACTGTTAAAATTGCTTTTAGCGAATAATTGTACATATTATGTAATATTTAATTTCAGCTATAGCCCTCAGGTCATTATTTTATTATTTTGTTTCAGTAAAACAAGATTTTCAAAAGTTTTATCTGAAAGTTTATGTCTTTTAACAGTCATCGTGTTTCCTCCTGTACTGAATAATCTCTCGACCGGTGCACTTGATGGCATTCCACAGTTATACTGTATAAATTTATCTTTAACCATGGGCCAATTAATTAAACTTTGCAGTTCTTTATCGTTAATTTTTAAGTATAATTGCAGTTGATCAATCGATATGGGATTGCCCAAATGATTATTAGTAGGCAAACAAAAATAGTTATTTTCAAAATTGTCATCATTTATATTACTTTCAACTTCAATTTCTGAATCTGACTGACTTGAACATTCAAAAATTGATTTTAACCAAACTTCAGCGAGACTTTTATTACCTCCTTCAAGCCAACTAAGTTTGAAATATGGGTGTAAACATGCAGCAATAACCAAATTTTTTTCCATCCATACTGAGTCAAATCTAAAAATAATAAAATAAAATTATATAATTAGGTATAATCATACAATTTATTATTTGATTTATTAAAATTCAAACCTTTTTTTAAAACATTTATTAAGAGCTTCAAGTAATGGTGTTATAATAATGATTTTTTTCTTTCCTAACTGGGCAAGTTTCTTATCTAATGCATGTATGGTTGGTAAAAAAAATCCCATGTACATTACCTTTTCACCTTGAAGAAAATCTAATGTTGAAGCAATTGGTTCCATAACTTCACAATATTCATTAATTAGTTGTACTTCATTAGAATCCAATCGGCTAAGTTCACATTGATCCATTATTTTATTTATTTTTATTAATCCTTGAGAATTTTTCAAAATATTATTAATTTGCTGTAAAGCATCAAATTTTGTGTTCCACCTCGTTTCTACTGGTGTTTTTAAATAAAAATTGAATTGTTCTTTTATAAATTCTGCTACACCAGTAGATTGGTTTTGTTTATTCCATACCTTTCGACACTTAGCTAATACTTTCCTGTATAGTTTTTTCAATTTAATAAAATGGTTATCTAATTTGTTAGTATGTTTTGTATCGTTAAAGTAGGTTTCAATATTTTTGCTGACCACCAAGTCCAACGTATGACTTGCACAACGAAAATGTGGGGGCAGATGTATATTGTTATAGTCATCATCATTCATGTATGTATTTGAAGTAGATAATATGTCAAATAATTCAATGAATTCTATATCATCTGCTTCATCGTTACATACAGCTGTGTCGTTTATATCATAATCAATTCCAAAAACAGTGAAAGCTTTCACAAAATTTCGACCATTATCGGTAGTTGTTCTCATAACTTTATTTTGTATTTTAAAAGACACATATGTGTTGAATAATAACTGAGCTAGCACATGAGGCCCTTTTAAACGGGTACATGCAAGGACTCCATTACAACGTGACAAAGTTTTTGGATCAATCCAATGCACAGTAATACCAAGATAACTTATTTTACCATTAGACCAGGTATCAGCTGTAGTTGCAACATATGACACGTTGCTTAATTTTTCTATCAGATCATTTTTCATATCCAAAACAGATTGTTCAATTTTAATTGATAAAGTTGTTTTACACATACATTTTAGATCTTTTGATAACCCAAGACGTACCAATTCTATAAATGATGGTTTATCAGCTATTTGTAAAGGTTGAATTTCATCAACAACAAATTTAATTATAGCATTGTCTAGAATTTTTTGTGTAATTGGTGCGTTCTTACCAGATTCATAACGGTCAATGTGTACTTGCTTTAATTGAGGCTGAGAAGTAGAAGAGTCATCTATACTGCGCTTTTTAGAATTAATTAAATGATCACTGTTCTTTATTTTTGCTTCCTCAATATCAGCTAAAAAGGTCTTGAATTGTATTTGTGTATTTTCTACGGAAATAATATAAATTAAAAACAGGTAATTAAAATAAATAATATAATAGTTATTAAGAAGTATACTTTACCTAACCTATCCTACTTAAGTGTATTGTTAATTAACTTTAAACAAAATGATAAAATAATATTAAAATATTATTTAAACATACCTCTATGTGTCTCTTTAAATTTGTCAAAGACGTCTTTGATGCACTATAAAGTTTACTACTTGGCTTACATAGTAAACATTCAAAATATAAATTGACTGAATTACTTGAATTAACTTTTTTCGATTTTAAATGGAAGTACTTTGAATAACCACGAAATAAATCACATTCAACTCTGTATGGTCATCAATAGGGTTAGGATGTTGTAGCATTTTGCATATTTTTTTGGGGAGTCCAAAAGATAGCTTAGTAAGATAAAAATATGTTTCACATACTGGGGATTAAAAAGATGCTAGTTTTATTTTGCATATTTTTGCATATTTTGAAGATTTTTTAAAAGTAATGATTATTTTAAAATGTTGGATTTTTAGTGCATATTTTTGAGTTTATTTGTAATAGTTTATTAGTATTAAACATTTGACGGATAGTTTGCGCATGGATGCTGTTTTCAATCGCCGTAAAGTTAAGCACGCGTGATATAGCGGACGAGAACAATTTTTATACTATCAGTTTTTACAATATACAATTTGTACGCACAAACTATACATATAGTCAATAAGGAGTGTTTATAGTAATTTGTCATTTGGATTTTAAATGGGAAGAAAATATTTTTAAAAGCACCTTCAAGGGTATTCATTTTTAAAAATAATGCTCCTGGAATATACCATTACCTCCTCAACCTATAATTACCAGCGATATATTACTGCGGCAATTACAAAGCATTTTGCGAAATTATAAATATGTTAAATGTAGAAGATGCAGTATCCATCAAACATGTAAAAAAACTTGTGCAAGAATCAACATTAGAAGGTAATTTAATTTTTATAAATATTCATTTTAGTTTTATCCCAAATAAAATTACGTTTTTAGAAAAACAAGACGTCTTATTGGCCGATTTTGTTTCATAAAATTTATAATATAAACTTATAATTTAAATATTTAGTATTTTATATATATTTTTTTTTACCACTAATTTTTTGAATAAACATTTTTAACTTTAATTTTTTTTATAAATGCATATTACAGCTTTTTTAAGAGCATATTTAAGTAATTTTTACAACATATCAGCATATTTTTTTAGGGAATATTTATTAGTTTTTTAGAGCATATAAATCCTAACCCTAGTCATCAATATCGACAGTATCATTATTGTCAGACATTTTATTATTTTAATAAATAAAATGAATAGCCAAATAGGTACCTAAATACTAAATAGTTAATAAATAATATCCGATAGGTTAAATCCTATATTCTGTGAGTCGCGAAACAAAAAGTAAAAAACTGGCAGTTCCGTGTGTATCGGAATTTAACGGCCACTAGGTTCGTGGTGGTGAGGGACATGGATATTATAAGAATGGATCAGACACGGCTTCGTTTATCACTTATCACTTATCAATAATAAAAAAACCCTTACAACCATGACTAAATTTACAACCTAAAAAATGTTATCACTTTATTCTCAGTTGATAAGTTCGATGTCCTATTCATTCTTAATTTCTTATAATATCGATGGCGTCGCCGCGTCAAAAATACGTGCGGTGCGACTGCCAACTATGCGTCGAAACCGGCGATACGCGGCTCTGCAACATACTTTATGTCTTTATCCTATGTAACTAATTACTAATTAATAATTGAAAATTATAATTATAGAGAAGTGGTTAAAATAATGTAGAGTAATAAACGAAAATAAAATCATAATTAAAAATAATTTTGATTGCGTGATGAAAATATTATAATATAAGTATTATATTTTTCCAATCCCCCTGTATTCTGTGGAACACGCTGTATACAGCATAAAATAATTTGTATGAACGTGTTTTGGGAATGTTATTTATAATAGTTTATTTTATTATGTCAAGTTACAATAGAATTATAATGATATAGTAGGTACCATAAATTATATACTATTCTTATCGGCGATCAACGGCGTCGTAATTTCTGGGCAAAAATAAATATCCCAACTAAAAATAAATAAAAATAAAACAAATTATATCTTTTGATTCTTAAAAAGGAACCTGATCGGCTACAAAACATTTCAAAAGTCATCCTATCGCCTAGAAAAGAAAATTGTCAATGAACGAACCCAAAACGTTCAAAATCATAATTAATAAGAACTTAGTTCACGTTCAAGTTCATTTCTTGAAAATCGAACTCATTCATGTCAAGTTCACACAATATGAACGCGTTCAAACGAACGCGTTCTTTCCCATCACTGCTAATATTAATTGTATATTTCAACAGTTTGTTTGAACAAATTGAACATACGATAACAGATACAAATACTTTTAGTTTATATAATATTATGTATAATGTATTTAATGTTTAGTTTATACGATATATTAAGTAATTAATTATTGTAGATGAAGAATGTGAAATGTGGGTATCGACATCATCTTTGGTAGATGGATTAATTAATGAAGATGAAAAACTGTCAGATTATAGTACATTTTTTAACCGACTGTTCTAGACTGAGT
>NC_042493.1:6453569-6464980 GCF_005508785.2 Acyrthosiphon pisum | reverse complement strand
GGGGGGGGTTTGGGGGGGGGGGGGGTCAAAAATAAAAATTTCCAAGTAGTCCAAAGCGACGTGAAAAACAAAAGAAAAATTAAGGAAAAACGGGAATTTTTACGCAAAATCTGTTTTCGAGAAAATCGATTTTGGTTTTTGGCGCAACTCTAAAACATATGACAATAGGTACATACAATTTTGACTGAGTGTTTATATTAACATTTTCTATACACCATAATATTTTTACTTATTTTGAGTGGTTTACGGTCATTTTCAGATTCCATTTTTTTTAGTTTGTTTTTTTTCTGTAAATATCAATAAAATATTATTTGTTGGTTAAAAAAGCTTGAAAATTTAATAAAAGGCTCCTAGTATATTTTTTCAAAGGCAGAAAAAAAAATTAAAAATCGATAGTCATAGTTTTTTTTTATAAGCATTGAAAGTTCAAATCTTGACAAAATACGGAAAAATCAAGAAAATAACCTAATTATTTTGAATTGAGAATTCATAAAAATATTCCTCATAAGTTTGTCTAGGTACCTTAATAAAAAAAAAAAAAATGTCTACAAGCAAATCAAATTAAATTCTTATGAGCTTTTGAAGTTCATATTTTTACAATATTGGATATTCACTCGATTTCTCATGTAACGGTTTTGTAATTTTAGGGCCAGTTGTACCGTCTCTGATTAAAGTTAACCGAAGTTTAATCGGCCGAATTTTCCCGGTTCAATATCTGTTATCAGCTGCTTAAGCTTAATCGATGTTTAACCGTAGACGGTACAACTGGCCCTTATTGTTTTTCAAAAACAAATAACTGTAGAGGAATGAACAATTTACTGAATGTTTATATTTTCATTTTCTATACACCATACAATTTTGAAAATATTTTGATCCTTTTTGAGCTGTTTACTAATATTTTATGGATACTTTAGAAATAGATAACTCAGTATTTTATGAAACTTTTGTAGAAAAACCACTAAGCATTATTATTATTATTATCGTATGGTATATAAGTACAAGCAAGCAAATAAAATTAGTAATATTAAAAATAAACAAATAAATAAAAATAAAAATAAATAAATAACATGGATGGTTTTTGGTAAGTGTGAATTGATAAAATATAGTGGTATGTTCTTCTTTAAAGTATAATGTCGAGGGCTTTGATCCAATTAATAGCTTCATCCGTAGTGTGGTGAAGTTCCCGCATTGATCCTTTAAATGCGCGGAGGGGGCAGTCTTTTATTATATGATGGATGGTCTGAGAGGGATGCCCACAGTCGCAATCTGGGAGGTCTGCCATTTTCCATTTGTGGAGCAGCTCTTTACAGCGCCCATGTCCAGTGCGAAGTCGATTTAACACGACCCATTCTCGTCGAGGTAGTTGATGTCCTGGTAACGGGTTTCCTAGTGATTGTATTATATTGTGGGAGTCCGGATTAGATTTTCCCCATTCTGATTTCCAATCAGCTAGGCCATCGTAGCGGTCCGCAATAAGTTTCCTCATACTAATGTGGGCGGGTTTTCTGGATTTCAGCCTGAGGCTTCCATTATGAATGGTGTCCTGATGGATTGGGAGAGATTGGTTGTCAGCGTATTTTGACCATTCTCTGTGACCAGCTGATTTACGGCGTATGGAAGGTGCGCCTCGTATACGCTTCCTCGCAGTGCACCCTGGTAACGGTTGATGAAACTTCGTATCATCAAACGGCTAAAGTGTACGGAATCCTGGTCGGCGGACTGTGCTTTTTGCATCTCCCGCCTTCTTTCATGCAAGCAAATAAACAGCACTAAGCATTGACCAAGTCCCAATAGAGAAGAAGAAAATATTATCTGATGATGAAGATATTATTACTAATACAAGTTCTTCTCATTTCAAAACAATTTTAAAAAAATAACTTATTGATGAAATAAGATCACAACATCAAGAAGATATGGCAATGCCACATAAATTAATTCAAATATTCGAAAAATCAGTGGAAGAACAAAAATAGCAACGTCTTATTTTGAATAAAGTTTTGCTAGGTGTTTTAGATACTTTTAAAAAACAGTAAATTCTATAAATCAATTACCTATAATGGGTGTTTTTTTTATCAAGCACTCATTATTTCAGAAAGTGTAAATTTTTTTGAAAATATTTTTTTACATGGGTAGTTTCAAGTCACTTTAAAAATGTTTTTATTAAAAAATTATATTATTAAATATATTTTATCCTTATAATAATAATAATAATTTATCTATTTTTGTGAGTCTTAATATTTTAGAAAGTGTTTTTATATTTAGCATAATATGACATTAAAGTTGTGTTGTAAGTTAAAGTTGTTAGGGTGTTTTTTAATTTTCATTGGGATATATTGTTTTTTACGTGCCGAGCATAGTGGGTGTAAACTGGGTGTCATCCATTATTTATTACGTTTAAATCTTGAGCCTACGTTATTGGTCGTGGTTGGCGAGCTAAAATCATTTCTTATTTTGTCATAAATATATCACAACATTTATTTATGTCATTATTACTATACAAATCTTTCCATTCTTCAGATTGTAATTTAGTTTTCACTTTTTCATGGTTAATTATTTCAAATGTATTTGTATTATCATTATAGTGTTTAGATATTAAATTTACATTAATTGGCGGATGAAGTATGGCTTTTGGGACTGGAAAAAAATTTCAAAATATCGAAAAACGTCCAAGAGGTTTTCTATTCGTATACCATAGTAGAAAAATAGTCCGTGGTCGGATTTTATTATTTTCGATTTTTGGACCCATTTTCACCGGAGAGTATGGCTTTTGAGTCTGGGAAAAAATTTTCTGGGTTGCCACAAATTTTTTATTTTCAAATTCCCTGACTTTTCCAGGTTTTCCAGATAGTTTAAATCAATAGTTTTAAAAAAAATTTTAATTATCAACCCTGAAAATATTAAAGTCAACTAATATTGTTAAATATTTTATTGAAACAATTTTGTATGCGATTTTCGACATATTATTATTTTACATTAATGATTTTAATATCTTCTATGTAACTCCATAAAGAGTAACATAACATTTTATAAAATAATATAAAAACTAAAAACAAACAACTACCTAGCTGTTTATAACAATCAAAAACAAATTATAATATATTGTTATATCATTTAATAAAAAAACATACATGTACACTGTATAGTCATAGTAAAAATAACTACATGCTTAACATTTTATAAAGCAATATAAAAACTAAAGAATAAAACAACTTTTTATAAAAATTAAAAACAAATAATAGTGTTAAATCAATAAAAAAAAAAGATTAATGTACCTATACTGGTATAGTAGTAATAACTATGTTTAACATTTTAAAAATTAATATAAAATCTAAAGAAAAAAGCAACTGTTCAACAAATTTTAAAAACAAATAAAATTGTTTAATCAATTAAAATTTGTTGAATAACATAATAATAATTTTAAATAACAAAATAGGTTGTATTTATAATTTTATTTATTAAGTTCTATTATTTCTTGCTCAATAGAATCCACTTCTATTTGAGCAGTTTCCATTAAATGTATCTTTTTTTCTCTTAATTGTTGTAATTGATCCATAATATGTTTCTTCTTTGAAAGTTTTTCTTTGTGTTCACTATCAGCTTTTTTTTTCAATTTTAATGCTTCCTCGTAGTGTTGTTTGGCATTTCTTACGTTCAATATAAGTTTTTTAGAGATGTCTATGTTACTTATACCACCAACCTTATTAATAGCCGATCATACATGACGTTGAGCTATAAGTGATTCTTCTTGTAAGTTTGCTATTAGCCACTCTTTATTTACAGAAAATCCACGTTCAACAGAAGCATTACCATGTGAAAATATCAGAACTTTTTTTAAAACAAAGGCATGACTAGCCGATGATTGTTTTCTCATATTACTTAGTGAAAAATTGTTCTTGTAAAATGAGCAATATGCTGAAAATTTGTCATTAGCATTTTCTCGTAGCCAAGGAGATGGTTTTTCGTCCTTTAACCAATCCACATTAAAAACTGTTTTTTTTCCTGGTGCCATTATTTGAAACTACAAATACATATTAAATAAATTAAAATTTTTTAATAGTGCTATTAAAATTATTTGTATTTATTTAAAAGCAAAACTCAACCTAAACGAATGCACAATACCGTCAAAAGAAGAAGTTGAATTACAAATAAGGCGATTAAAGAACTATAAATCACCTGATGAGGACGGTATACAAGGTGAAATCATGAAAATGCTGGACGAAAATTCATTAACATATATACATAGGTTACTAACCCACATCTGGGAGCAAGAAGTACTACCGGAAGGTTGGAATTTTGCAGTCGTATGTCCAATCCATAAAAAAGGTGACCCACAAATATGTAATAATTATAGATGAATAGCCTTATTGAATTTGGTCTACAAGATATTCTCCTATTGCATTTTAGATAGGATTAAACCCATTGCGGAAGAGGTGCTGGGAGATTATCAAGGTGGTTTTAGACCCAACAGATCAACAACAGATCAAATCTTCAGCTTAAGACAGATCATAGAAAAATCATGGGAATTCAATAAAAGCATATGTATACTATTTGTAGATTTCAAAAAAGCATACGATTCTGTCCACCGACATAGTCTAATAAACATATTAACAGAGTTTAAGTTCCCAAACAAACTAATAAAATTAATTGAGGCTACTCTGCAAAACACAGAAATCAAGATAAAGGTAGCATCGGAATTGTCAGAGCCAGCAACGGTTAGGACAGGCCTAAGACAAGAAGATGCGCTATCACCAATATTGTTCAACCTAATATTAGAAAAGGTAATCAGAGAAACAAATTGTAACAATGGAATAGTATTAGGAAACTCGAACATAAATATCTTGGCTTATGCGGATGATATAGCGATATTAGGAGATACTGAAGAAACGGTTCAACAAGTATGCAGGAAACTCATCATGATGGCTAGTAAGGTCGGACTGGAGATAAACGACGAAAAAACAGAGTACATGATATTAAGTCGCCAGGACAGAGAATACCAACAAGGTCAATCTATGAATGTAGAAGGGCATGTATTCAAAAGAGTCACACATTTCAAATACTTGGGGCACTTGTAAACACAAGATAACGATCTGAAAATGGAAGTCAGTGCTAAGATACAAAAAGGCAACAAAAGTTTTTTTGGTCTTGGAAAAATACTGAGCTCAAGAACATTATCGACAAACCTGAAGATACAAATGTACATGACCCTGATACGACCCATAGTACTGTATGCAGCGGAAACATGGACACTTAGGAAAGCAGAAGAAACCAGAATAAAAGTATTTGAAAGGAGAATCCTACTGAAAATCTACGGCCCATGCTTCGACACAAACACAGGTGTATGGCGTAAACGTCATAATAAAGAACTCGAGGAGCTGTTCCAGAGACCGAACATCGCGAATGAAATCAAGAAAAGGAGATTAACCTGGGCAGGACATGCATGGCGGAGAGTAGGATCCATAGTCAGAACGACAATCGAAGAGAACCCGGTCGGTAAGAGACCCTTAGGAAGACCACGCTTACGTTGGGAAGACTGTGTAAAAAGGGACGTGGAAAACTTTGAACCAGAGATACCATGGAGAGTAGTGGCAGAAAATAGAGATAGATGGAGAGAAATTTGTTTGGCGGTATCTTATATTGTATCCTCAATGTTTAAATCAAAAATATACTTACAAGTTTGGGTATGATGATTGAGATTTGATGATTACTATGTAGAGTCTGAGTCGTAGACGATAGACAAACAAAACACGTAGGTAAATATTAAATAACAATAAATTTAAGCGAACTGTTCAAAAACTACCAGCACAAAACTGTCAAGCAATAACTATCATTATTTTTACATACGTGAAAATAATATTCGTAAATATTCGATAATAAATAATTCAACTGAACTTATTTTTAGCTATTTCTTATCTTTCGCGAGGCGACGCGAGCTCCAGTAATTATGGTGGGGGCACGATTATACAGAACTGGGGCCTTATTCTCGAGATCGATCGACAAGAAGTCGTGTGCGACTAAACTCGAATGATTATGTCGTAGTCGACTGCAAAACGCTATTCTCCAAAAGCATTCGACTAAAATTAGTCGCATTCGAGATTATGTCGACTAGTAATAATCTTGTCGAGTGAACCACAATGGTATAACCTAAAATTCATTTATTATCAGAAATATTCCCACCAAAATATGATATATTGATACCACGAATTAAGATATATTATCTTAATTCGTGATTGATACTGATTGTTACTAATCAAATTGTTTAATTGTTAATTCTTGTTATACCTATTATTGCCTATTATATTACCATAATACTGTTTATTCGATTAAAAGGTTTATTTTGTCTCTTGTCTGAAATTGTTTTCATGATATTATAAGATATTATTATAATGGCAAAAGTATCATCTCGCCCAACCCAACAACAGATGCAAGAGCTGGTTGAGTTGTTAAGACTTGACCCTCAACTTGTGTCTGGGAAGTTTACGGCCATGTTTACTCAAAAGGTTGCTCAAAAACGTTGGGAAGCAATCGCGGAAACGCTTAATGCTTTACCCGGCGTCAATAAGTGCTGGACCAAGTGGCGTAAAGTATGTTTTGTATAAAATAAAAAGTAAAAGTTATTATCTAGGTAAGTTGGCAGTAGGTACCATGGCGTATAATTTAGATTGTTGCGTTATATTTTATTTAGTACATTTTTTTATTTACTATTTAGTATTTTTTGAATACTTATGAAACACATACCTACACTATAAATATTGAAATACCACTTTCTTAGCATATTTTGTAGGTACAAAAAAAGAATTTTAATTCTTAACTAATATATATGTAAATTAGACTAATCAAAAGTTGAAAATCGTATAGGTACGTACCTACTCAAATATTAATTAGTTGAAAGTTTCATTTATACTATTAATTGGATTGTTATTTCTTAGACTTGGCAAGATACCAAAGTCTCTACAAAAAGTAAAGCTGCGGCCATGTCTAACTTTGCACGTAGGGGTACTGGAGGTGGACCACCAACTGAAACGGTATTGAATGATGTTGAGGAAAATGCCCTCCAGCTAATTAAGCCTGTTGCAATAACAGGTCATACTATGTCCTCTGCATCACATGCACAATTTTCATTTGAACCGGGTACATTATGATATTTTTGAACTAGTTATTGGCACAATATTTATGTACTAGATCACAAGTTACATTAAATTTTTACTAAATATTCATTTTAAATACTTTTAGAGCAATTAGTTACTGATGCGTATGAGAGCATAGATGATTTATTGGAGAAAACTCCATCAAGTCCCGATCTTTTCCCTTCCTGTTCTTTCCAAATAAATGAAGCTCCTCATCCTACTACTTTGCTGAAAATAGTAAGATTTAAAATTTACATCCTATATAAATATATTATATATACCATTTATTTGGATAAAGATTAGAAATTTTAAATTATATCTTATTAGAATAAAATAATAGGACTTTTTGAATTTTTAAAGATATGTCTGCTTGTAAAATGATTGAGGAAGTTGAAAACAATGCTGTCACAATCCAATCTTTTCCTTATCCAGTGTTCCCTAAACCTAATTATGGTCAACAATCTTGTAAGTATCATAAGGTGTATTTTTATCCTAAGAATACTTATATAATTATATATTTGTATAACCTTTTTATTTCCAATAGGTAAGTATCATATTATAACAATTTATATAGTGTACAATATTGTTTGTTGAACTAAAATTATTTAGATAACAGTTTACTAACAGTATTATCTGTTCTTATTTATTCTTAAAGCAATTACCAGAGAACAAGTTCCCAGTAAACGCACATCGTCAGCTGCTCGGTTAGATGAAAGCAATGTAATTGCTAACAGGTTGGCAGACTTGGGAGAGCGTAAATTGTTAGCCAAACAAAAATATTGGGACCAAAAACTTTTACTTTTGGCTGAACAAAATGAATATTTAAAATCTATTAGGGACTCCTTGCATTCAAACCATAATAATGAAAAGAGTAATATCATTTTTTTATTTATCATTATTCTTATTTATAAGTCATAACCTTATTAACTACTATTTTTTTTTACTATATTAATTTCAATTGAATAATACTATTCAACAAAACCATACAGGAACGGATCTAGTTCAAAGTTATCTTTCTATATTTCTTAATTTCTTAATTATTTCCTATAAATGCGAATTTCTATAAATTCCTAGCCTGCATTTGTTTAATATTATATAGATCTGCGTCTGTAATAATATCATAATATCTTATTTGCGTTTAATATGTAGTTATTGTCTGACTAGTTTTTGAAATTTTATTAATTAATATATCTTATATATATATTTGTGTGTGTGTGTGTGGGAGTGTGTGTTATTATATTATCATTTAATTAAAGACTATGTAACCAAACATAAATGTAATAAAATAATTAATAGCGCTAGTGATTTTAAATTTTTACCTATAAACTAAAATCTTTTCTTAGAATATAACACTCTAAAAGTTGACCCTTTTTAAATTAAGTACATCATTTTGAAAACATTGTATGTCAATGATAATACTCATGATGTGAAGTATGATTGGCTTTCTTTATTGTTTATTTGATGTAAGTACATAAGATAGATTTAATTAAATAATATTATATACCTATTGTAGGTATGTATTATTTTTATTATTTTACTATTATTGGTAAACCTATAACATTTTGTTTATTTGTTTCTTATTATTCTTTTTATTTGTTTATTTTTTCTAGCATAATAGCAATGGTTTCCTTTCCACATTTCCATTTTATTTAATCACAATTCACAATGTTATCTATTTTTTTTATACAAATTTCTTATTTCTCCTTTATGTTTATAATTCCTTCATTATTCACTTTATCCTATTGCTATAGTACCTATATTTATAGTGCTACTAACTTATCTTACTAATAGTAAAAATTACTTAATTAAAATAAAATATTTTAGACCGGATGTCAATTATTAAAAAAGTTTTAATTTATTTTCCTTGTATTAAAAACTGTTACTCATTTTGTTCAAAATTGCGTACAACACATGCACGTACACGTCTTCCATTATCCAAATCATTGGATGAGTCATTTTCACGTTGGTCAATGTTATTTCTGTACATGCCAAAATCAATGTCAATCATATTGTCTATAGGCTCAGGCTCATTGTATGTTATACACATATTGTGTAATACTACGCAAGCATTTATTATGGCTGTAGCTTTTTCAGGGGCATAGTGTAGAACTCTATGTTTCAGTAGGCACCTTAAATAAATGATTAGGTATGCTAAATTCTGATCATAGGTTCTAGGAACTAATTATTTTAAAAATTAATACATACCTAAACCTCATTTTTAGCAACCCATTACACCTTTCAACTAAACTTCTAGTGTGCATTTGTTTTTTATTGTACAGTTCCTCATTTGCATTGGTCGGGTTTTGAATTGGTGTTAAAAGCCAAGGTCTAAGTGCATATCCAGAGTCTCCTAGATAGTAGATACCAAGTATATTTAAATCCAGTTAACAGTTATAATATTACCAGTGTTAGTAGGATAACTAATACTACCAGTGTATGCAGGATAACAAGAGGTGTAGGGTATTTTTACTTGTAAGTAATTAAAGTTAAATACATACAATGTTATTTAATGGAATAAATAGTTTATACCAGCACTGTATACTAATACTTAAGAGGACGCCACAACTGTAATTTAATCTCCAGAAAAATGTAAGTTACACATTTTGAAGGTAATTTATTTATTCGTGCAGGCATTATTTTAGATAGGTAATCCACAAGTGATTCTTTTATGGCAATAAATATTATTTTGATTGGGGTGTAAATAATGGAAGAAATTATATTACAAAAAACAAGTTTCATAGGTATGGGAAAGATTTTTTCAAACAATTTCCGTCTGGTATGGCGTCCTAATATACTCAATATAGTCAATACTAATATGTATAATTGTATAATACATTACTACCTACTATACTACAGACAACAGACTACAATAGTACATTCGTAATCTTGTAACGGGAGGTATAAGGCCGAACGTCCCGGTGGGGTGACCCCCTTTTACCAGATAAGCGGGACTGGCTGCTTCTCGCCTTTGAGTGGCGCAGACTCGTCCCTCCAGACAGGTACACCGGGCGCCCGAGCGCCATACGATGTTCTGCTGGCAACGCTCAGGCAAGGAGGTTGATCGGTGGGGTTCGAAAGTTCTGCGCCAGCGAGCGCCGGGTTGCGAACGCCGGACAATTCCCTCCCTTCTGCTAAGACGTTACTCCCACAGTCTCCGCGAGGCCATCCACATCAGTTGCCCGAGTGCGGACGGCACGCGCGGACGGCACGCGCGGACGCTCGAAGGCGTACGCGCCCGCCGGCCGGGCCCGGGTAACAATGCTCGTGAAGCGTCAGCTCCGCCCAGGTGCTTGGCAAGGGCGGGTTTCCGACGGGGCTCTCTTCACGCCCGCGGAATGGGATTTCGAAGACCGTTTCTTCCAGTACCCACAACGACTGTTTTCCCGTTAGCGTCAGTGCTCGGGCAGGGTTTTAAGCTACCGCGATCCGACCTTACTTGTAACGGTACGGTTTTTGTGACGGATGCCGTGTCCGTACCGATAAATCGGATTTTGTGCTTATCGGGGGTGCCTCCCAGTCAGGCTTCCTCCTTGCACGTGTTCGCCCGCAGGTTGACTGGGCCCGCAAGCTCTCGGCCAGAGTTGGGCGAGGATAAGCCGGCATGTGGTCGGAGTTCCGCGGTAAGGTTTTTGAGGTACCTTCCCGCGGTTACTTCGGCCCGACCCTTCCGTCTTTTTCCACGCTTAATAGTCTCCGCCGGTATGTCGCAGAATTTTTCCACGTCGCTTTAGGCATCGCTGATATTCCACTCGGATGAGTAGTTCCCGCGCGGACTAGAAGGGTATCCCTCTTCCCCTTGGTCCTGGCATTCTTTACTGTCAGGACCCCGTTCCGGAATCTTACTTTAACGCCGGATCACGTCTAACAGGCTCACCCTCCATCAGTACGGTTAAGTGTCGCGTGTGCGAACTTTTTCACCGCCTGGAACATGACCTCGGATCTAGTCATGTAATCGGGGACGCACGGCCAGTCCGCACCGGTCGCACGCATGGCGTCCTCGAGTTCTTTCCTTTCGTGGTCAGCACTCAGCGATTGGGCAAGCATACAGCAGATGTTCGGCGGTCTGGTTTGGTGACCCGCATCGACAATCTGCACTACCTCTCAGGGTAAACTGGTGGAGTTTGCCGTTAAAGTCTCCGTGTCCAGACATCAGCTGGGCGGTGTAGTAATCTATAACGCACCACGTCCGCTCCAACCTTGTCCGTACATTCGGGAACCATGCAAAAGTCCACCTTCCCTTATCATGGGTGACCCAAGCTCCGCTGCCACTGGTCAATTGTTTCGTTA
>NC_042493.1:6450481-6452185 GCF_005508785.2 Acyrthosiphon pisum | reverse complement strand
CCAGATACTACAATAGTACAATAGTCAATAGGTATTGTAGTAATGTACTATGCTTCAATTTACTATAGGTACCTACCCAGCAGATAAAAACATTGTTTTCGCCTATTTAATTCTTGAAGAATTGGTAACACATTACAATTATTCCAAATGTGGCTATCGTGTGTACTTCCCGGAAACAGAGCATTAACACTTAGTATTTTTAAATTCATATCACAAATCTATTTGACAGTAGGTAAGTAATTTACATAATATTATCAACATAGTGTCATAGTTTCGATTCTAATAAATCGGTTTTTGATTTCATAGTTGTTATAACAATAGTTATTTCATTTTGAAAATAATTCTTACTAATTGAGTATTTATAGAATGGTAATTTTTTCTGTTAACATATAAATGTTCAGGATAGTCGTTTTCCTCTCTAAGAATTCCCGATGGAGGTACAATAGCAATATGAGTGCAATCTATGCACCCACATACTCCAGGAAATCCTGTTTTCATATAAAATCTAATAATTAAAAAATGTTAATTAGTAGTATGAAGAGTATTTCAAACTGTGTGTAGACATGTAGTGAAGGTATTATAATATTCAGTGGACAGTGGTATACTGTATACTGGCATACGTCCTATCATTGATTATAAATAGTATTTATAATCAATGGTCCTATAAAATGTACATTATACATACTCATTTCGCAACTGTCTTAATTCCGACATATTTTTAGGAAATTTTACCCAATTATGGAAAATGCTAGGGTGGTTCAGCGCATTAGTTACTTCGCTTATACTGCGTGAAACCGAAGGTTGAGACACGGCACTATATCTGGAATTACCTGTAGGCAACTGATATGACCCAGTTCCAAAAAACTGCAATGCAATTAACACCTAAGAACATATTTTTACATTTAAAATAGTATAAGTAGGTACCTACCTTATTATTGTTATTAATTATTATTTATTACCTTATTTTGGATGCTCAAAGCCAACGTACGTTTTGGTGGTTCCATAAATGGAGTGACTAACTCGATTAAATATCTTGTTAAAACTTTACTCAATCGGTAAGTTTTTATAAAAAGATGATCACTTAATGCTAATAAAGGGTCTACTTTAACGCCAAACGGTTGTCTGACATTTTGAGCTTCTTGCCTCTCTATATTAGCAATAGCAAACATCATAGCTCTTTCATATTCATTCGCCATTATTGTTATATTTAATAAAATATTAACTCAGCAGTTATAAAATAAAACAACAATAATAAATTAACAAAATGAAAAGGTAATCGACAATCGTAATACAAGTACCTAAACACAAGAATACAAGATGACTTATCAATAATCATAGTATTCTGCAGTTGATTTGTGTGAAATATATTAAATCTATGGTGCTCGAAATTAACAAATCATTCGACTAAATTTTGTCGAATGCGATATAGCAGTAGACATAATTTCGAACGTTTTTCGTTCGAGAAAAGTCATACATCATTTCGAGAATACCATGGACGACGAATCTATCGAGTTCGACGATGAATCGATCGAGTTCTGATTTATGTCGAATGCGACAAAATTCGAGAATAGGGCCCCAGATATATTTTGTAATTGCAGGTTAGTATATATTAACATACAAGAATAATAATTACATTATTGTTCTCTTATAATTTTCAACAATTTTTCTACATTTACCATTTTACCCATCAGTACAATATTAAAA
>NC_042493.1:6439445-6450431 GCF_005508785.2 Acyrthosiphon pisum | reverse complement strand
TTATTTGCACAGACATTTTGGTACAAAACGTGCTATAGATATATTTTCAACTTTGGATTTTGTGCTTCATATACCGATGTTTATGTTTTTGAGACATCATCTTTACTATACCCACAACCCAAAGTTGACCGAAACAGTTTTTCACAATTTGTTTTTGATAACGCCGATTTCAATATTAATACGATTGATGGTTATAATACTTTTCATACAATGGGTGGAATTCAATGTGTAGTGCCCAAAAATGCTATACAGTGGAATGAACGTATACAAAAATTAAAAACTGTTGTTACTGCAGAAACTATGGGCAATATTGCATCAATTCCAATTATTTCATATGAAAAAACGGGTAATATGGAGAACAAAATAATAATACAAGATTTTAACATTATTAGGCCTACTGTTTATAATATGACATATGTGTCCCCAAGCGAATTGCACTGGATGTGTGCACAGTGGCTGGGTGTTATAAAATGTCCTGGTTGGAATGGATTTATGGAAACTCTAACTGACTCTCGGGAATATCAAGAAACGCAAATAAGTTTTTTGCCATTTGTAAACTTACCACCAAGCTCACCCGATTGTATTCATTCGGTTTTGATTTTCGCAGCTCAAGAATGTAAAAAATTAAACCAAAGAACGTGTTTTGTTACTTTTGACCAACCCTTATACATAAAAGCACGAAATATTGTTGAATCCTCTAAATTAAATCCACAAATAGTAGTAAGACTTGGCGGTAATAAGTAATACCTTACTTATAAACATACCAAAAGTCCTGACACCTACACCTTGTGCGTAGCTCTCCACCCCTCTTCAAAGGGTGGCGCGCCCCTTTCACTGTTTTCGCTTATAACTCGTTAGCTTTTTAAGTTACAATAAAAATACCTATGACCAAAATTAAAGACCATTAAATTTACAATAAGAATACATTATTTTATTTGACATACATATTTATAAAAGTGAAATATAAAGAAAAATTGAATTATGAAATAACTGTTAATTACAATCATTTTTAAAATAAATACATAAATTGAAAATTATTTAATTTTATTTTTTCAGAATAATTTAAGTTATGAAATTAAATTTAAAAAATGGTGTAGGTCCTGGAACGGTGTAATGGGGTTGTAGGTTCTGAAACAAAATTAATTAATATACTTAATATTTTCATAATATAATTATATTATGTATTGATTTATTAAAATCATTCTGTACCTTATTAATTGAATTATGTGGGTCGAATTTTTTTTATTGCCGGTGTGTTGGTTTCTTCTTTTTGATTTTCAATTAGATTTATTTCGTCAATATAGTCCTCAAAATTGTCCTCTTCTTCATCATCTATGATCGGTTGCTGATTTAAACACGAACCTCCTTGACAATGCTTGCATATAACTGAACATAGCAATCCTGCTTTTCGACAGCTACAATTTTGTTCACATGTTTTTGTGCAGGCACAACTAATCACATTCAAAAGAGTATCCGGTGCTGGTGACTTTTTCGTGAAAACTGGATTTAGTTTACCATTATATTCTTTCCAGCCCCAATTCTGTGGATCTAAATTCTAATTTATTGCCACGCCACAACTGTATTTGCAAATAAACTCGATGTAAATGTTCTCTTGCCGCATCGATAGTAGGTGGAAGTCTAGCTAGTTGAACTTGTTTTTTGTTAGATGCTGCGGTTTTTTGAAAAACATCATGTCTTAATTTATTCAAAGACGTAATGTGGGCTGGAGCTTTATATAATGCTAAAAGATATTTTTCTCCGGCACGTTCAATTTCTTCCGGCGATGAAGATTCATTATTAAATATTAATAATGCATCGTGTAATTCCTGGTGTTTTTTAACTGTTTTCAGGTGTTTTATTTTACCTTGTTGAAATAATAAGGTCTTTGGTATATCTTCTTTTACATCATCCATAAATTGATTTGGTGGAGGAAATGAATCGGTCTCATAAACAAATGACCTTATATCCTCTCGTATTATAGTAGCAGCTGCTTCGACTATTCTCAACCGTTCTTCTTCTTCATTTTCTTTTTTTGAATCATACCACGCATTTGTTAATACTTTAAATCCTGTATTTTTAAAACTCACTACTGACTTTCTTCCATGGCTCTTTGTAATAATTATATCGTCACCATACTTATTTATCAATTTATTTTTTAAAGTTTTTTCATCACACGTTCCCTCCATTTTTTCATTCAAAAAATGTAGACCAAATTGACATTCATTTTCTGACTCCAAAAAATCACATAAATTGGAAAACGCGTTTGCTAAATCTTCATCTTGTGGTCTCCCTCTTTTCTTATTTTCATCGACTGGATTTGTCGAGCAAAATTTACGTTCACACGATTTATGATACTTCGACTCTTCGGATACCAAACATATCACACTATTCAACCGTTTGAGCACCTCTTTACCCCATTCATCATTTCTTTTGTTCGCTACGTCAATAATTGACTGTTTAAAATGAAGGGTAGATATTTGTATTATAGTATCTCGACGTTCCTTACACAATTTTTTTTCTAACTCTTTTGAACATTCGTTGTCGCAGAATAAACAATTTTCTTTAAATTTGAATATATAATTTGAACGTAGCTTACCTTTGACAGGTGATATATTACTCGTACCTTCTTTTTCATTAACACATTTCCTTATGGTGTCTGGTCTTGTGTAATTCTTTCGGCAATCTTTGTGAACAAGTACATTTTCTAAATTCACTAATGACTTCCATTTATTATCGAATCGCGCTTTACTTGAATTTATAAGATTTGCTATGCCCTTAGTTTTTACAGAAACACATTCACTTTCAACACTTAGTTCTTTATCACATATAAAACATAAATTGGCCATTTTTATAAACACTTATTGAACTGAGAACGTTAATTTAAAAATAATATTTACTCGCATAAATATTTCGACTATAATGTATCAGTTACAGTGTACACTATTGACTGCAGTACTACTGCACAAACATCGACTGTCGACTGTCGACGTATATGAACCAGTACAGACACCACCTGGTGAAATTCCAGACAACCTTCGGGCCGGCTCTACCCTCCGAACAATACAACAATATATCCCCTCACTATCCAACGTTCATTGAAACCTTGTTTGTGTACACGTGTACTACGGCCGGTTCGCCATACCACAAAAATTCCGATTCAACGTTATACAACCACTCCGATAATATAATATACACGTTTATAAAATCCAATGACATTATTTAAGCTATATATTTTATACAATCATACGACTATTTCAAATGTACGACTTACGGTAATTGAATTTGTTAAAATAATTTAACGTTATATTATGTAAAATTATCTGCTCGTTAACTTTTGTCATAGATCATTTCAGCGTATCATTGACGGTTTTTGCTCAAACACAATAAAAAAAAGATAAAAATTTTTAATTTTTTATATTTTTTTAAAGTATAACACTTATCGCAACATATATATACAAACAGTACATTAATTCTATTGTAAATTGTGTGGTCTTTAATTTTGGTCATAGGTATTTTTATTGTAACTTGAAAATCTGACGAGTTATAAGCGAAAACAGTGAAAGGGGCGCGCCACCCTTTGAAGAGGGGTGGAGAGCTACGCACAAGGTGTAGGTGTCAGGACTTTTGGTATGTTTATAAGTAAGGTATAAACTACTCACATACCAAAATTCAGCTTTCGGCAATTTTTTTTTTAGTAGATTGTTATTAAATTTCTGATTCTTGTATTTTGTAATTGTCAACAAATTGTTCAATTATATCACGACTACTGATATAAAAAACACTATTACATACGGTAATTGAATTTGTTAAAATAATTTAACGTTATATTATGTAAAATTATCTGCTCGTTAACTTTTGTCATACATCATTTCAGCGTATCATTGACGGTTTTTGCTCAAACACAATAAAAAAAAGATAAAAATTTTTTATTTTTTATATTTTTTTAAAGTATAACACTTATCGCAACATATATATACAAACAGTACATTAAGTCTATTGTAAATTGTGTGGTCTTTAATTTTGGTCATAGGTATTTTTATTGTAACTTGAAAATCTGACGAGTTATAAGCGAAAACAGTGAAAGGGGCGCGCCACCCTTTGAAGAGGGGTGGAGAGCTACGCACAGGGGGTAGGTGTCAGGACTTTTAGTATGTTCATCAGTGAGGTATAAACTAAAAAAAAAATCAAAATCCTGCTTTCGTGGAATTAGTTCCGAACTTTGTCGATTTTTGGTCTAATTTGACTGGACTATAAAGTTTTATTGGCATTTATAGAAAAAAAAACTAATAAAATCGAAATATAAACAACCAGTAAAAATTTCATGTACATACGGTAATTCGTTTTAAAGTTACACCAAAAACCAAAGTCGATTTTCTCGAAAACAGATTTTGCGTAAAATTCCCGTTTTTCCTTAATTTTTTTTTTTGTTTTTCACGGCGCTTTTGAAAAGTATTGGAAAAATATTACTTTTGACCCCCCAAAGTACCAATTAGATTCACTTTCCTATCAAAAAAGGTACTGTTGAAGAAAATCCAAGCACTTTTACTGTCCTAAAAGGTGATGACAGACACAAAAATAAAAAAAAAAATAAAAAAAAAAACACACATCATTGTAAAATCAATACATTCATCGTTTCACTCAGAATCTAAAATATTAAAGTACGTTTATAATCGACAATAATTTTCTACGGGTACTTATATCACCACGAAACAAACTATTTACATTTTTAATATAGCAAATTAAAACTCAACATAATGTTGACGATGATGCCATTGATGATCCTGAACCTTTGGTCTCTATCCCATGTTCTAAACCAGAATCCGAAGATCCTATTTCTAAATTGTTAGTGCAGCAAGTCAACTTCACAGTAAGTCTACATGATGTTTTGTTAATTTAAATGAGTTATAGACTTAGAAGAAATTAATACTCATGTATAATTATATTAAATATCTACAAATATTATTACATTTTTAGATAAACACATCACTTATGAATACTGATATTAACACAACAATTTTTTTCTTTTTATTTATTTCTAGTAACAAAAAATAAAATAGTATACAATATTATTTGAGACATATTACTAGATAGTCCAGTCAAATTAGACCAAAAATCGACAAAGTTCGGAACTAATTCCACGAAAGCAGGATTTTGATTTTTTTTTTAGTTTATACCTCACTGATGAACATACTAAAAGTCCTGACACCTACCCCCTGTGCGTAGCTCTCCACCCCTCTTCAAAGGGTGGCGCGCCCCTTTCACTGTTTTCGCTTATAACTCGTCAGATTTTCAAGTTACAATAAAAATACCTATGACCAAAATTAAAGACCACACAATTTACAATAGACTTAATGTACTGTTTGTATATATATGTTGCGATAAGTGTTATACTTTAAAAAAATATAAAAAATAAAAAATTTTTATCTTTTTTTTATTGTGTTTGAGCAAAAACCGTCAATGATACGCTGAAATGATGTATGACAAAAGTTAACGAGCAGATAATTTTACATAATATAACGTTAAATTATTTTAACAAATTCAATTACCGTATGTAATAGTGTTTTTTATATCAGTAGTCGTGATATAATTGAACAATTTGTTGACAATTACAAAATACAAGAATCAGAAATTTAATAACAATCTACTAAAAAAAAATTGCCGAAAGCTGAATTTTGGTATGTGAGTAGTTTATACCTTACTTATAAACATACCAAAAGTCCTGACACCTACACCTTGTGCGTAGCTCTCCACCCCTCTTCAAAGGGTGGCGCGCCCCTTTCACTGTTTTCGCTTATAACTCGTCAGATTTTTAAGTTACAATAAAAATACCTATGACCAAAATTAAAGACCATTAAATTTACAATAAGAATACATTATTTTATTTGACATACATATTTATAAAAGTGAAATATAAAGAAAAATTGAATTATGAAATAACTGTTAATTACAATCATTTTTAAAATAAATACATAAATTGAAAATTATTTAATTTTATTTTTTCAGAATAATTTAAGTTATGAAATTAAATTTAAAAAATGGTGTAGGTCCTGGAACGGTGTAATGGGGTTGTAGGTTCTGAAACAAAATTAATTAATATACTTAATATTTTCATAATATAATTATATTATGTATTGATTTATTAAAATCATTCTGTACCTTATTAATTGAATTATGTGGGTCGAATTTTTTTTATTGCCGGTGTGTTGGTTTCTTCTTTTTGATTTTCAATTAGATTTATTTCGTCAATATAGTCCTCAAAATTGTCCTCTTCTTCATCATCTATGATCGGTTGCTGATTTAAACACGAACCTCCTTGACAATGCTTGCATATAACTGAACATAGCAATCCTGCTTTTCGACAGCTACAATTTTGTTCACATGTTTTTGTGCAGGCACAACTAATCACATTCAAAAGAGTATCCGGTGCTGGTGACTTTTTCGTGAAAACTGGATTTAGTTTACCATTATATTCTTTCCAGCCCCAATTCTGTGGATCTAAATTCTAATTTATTGCCACGCCACAACTGTATTTGCAAATAAACTCGATGTAAATGTTCTCTTGCCGCATCGATAGTAGGTGGAAGTCTAGCTAGTTGAACTTGTTTTTTGTTAGATGCTGCGGTTTTTTGAAAAACATCATGTCTTAATTTATTCAAAGACGTAATGTGGGCTGGAGCTTTATATAATGCTAAAAGATATTTTTCTCCGGCACGTTCAATTTCTTCCGGCGATGAAGATTCATTATTAAATATTAATAATGCATCGTGTAATTCCTGGTGTTTTTTAACTGTTTTCAGGTGTTTTATTTTACCTTGTTGAAATAATGCCGAAGTAGTATCACATCCACCAATCGCATGGATAAACATAAAATATTTAATCTCATTTTTAAAATGTTCTTGTAGACTTCCAACAGCATAAGATCTTGTTTCTATTTTTCCTCTACCCGGTTTTTCAAATATTATCGTGTTTTTTGGAGGACTTAATGTTAATAGCAGTATAAGTAAGTCAATATCCTCACCTATGACCACTACTTGTATATTATCGTCGGTGTTTCGTATAGCTGTATTGACAATAAGTAAATCTGCATCATCTTCGGCTTGGCGAACAAGAATGCCCGAAGTTAAAAACTTTTCGGTCAACATTGTGATAAGCCTCATTTTATTCTCAGTATTGGATAAAAATTTTTCTTGGGTAGTTAGTACATCCATCGACTCTTCAAAAATTATGTTTGTACTCGTATACATATTTTTTCGTCGCTGCCTCTCTGAATTTTTAATATTTAGTTCGGTATTTGCGTATCCATCAAAGACAACTACGCAATTAGATCCATAGTGTCTTTTCACGTAGTTTACATAATTTCCTATGATATTGCCATACGTCGAAGTTGATGGCCATACAACGCGATGCAATAAGAAACCTCCATCGATTACTACAACAACATTTTTGTCCAGAACATTATATGTGTTTGTTGTAGTTAGAAACACATCATATAAAATCGATTTTTTTGTTTTCCGCATTTGACCTGATTCGTCGAACAATGAAAGTGGAATAGGTGATAATTCGTATTCAAAACATTCTTTAAGCTCTTCTTCAGTCTTAACTCTTATCATTATTCTTTGGAAGAGTAACAAAGGGTCGATTGATAAAATTTCATCTCTAATACAAACCGTTAGTTTTCTTGCAAAATCTAAAGAGACTACGCGATTTGCTCGTTGTAACTTGATATCACTAAAATTATCACCTATAACATTTTTCATCGTCTGTTGGCCCACTTCTTGTGCTTGATAACAATTAATTTGTTCATTCCCTACAACTCCTGTTGAAATAGACATAATTTCGTGTAATTCCGGAAAAGGGTTATGTATGTTTAACCAATTTGAAAGTATACCGATATGTTTGTTATCGATTTTTATGCGAGAATCGCGTTGATCAACATGTTGCTCTGACGTAAAATGAAACGTATTTGTAAATTGTTCAATTTGGTCGGTTATTGTACTTGCAACTGGAGTGCCTATAAGCCAACGAACTAAAACACTGTTTTGAAAACCTCGACCATTGGTTAAGCCACCAGATGTTTTCATAGACCGCATCAATGTTTGTTCTATAGTCATATCTGACCATGTGCCACACCAAAACTTGCTCGATCTTTTAATTGTGAAGTAACCTTCATTACAAAATTTTTGAAATTCTTCAAGATGCATATGTTTTTCTAATTGATACATATCTTGTAGATATAAATGAGCAGATTTGGCGTATTGAAAATGTCCAGTTGAGTGAAAAAAGGGTATCATTTTTTCCACGCATTCTAAATGCAGATACCAATTCCCGATGCGTTCAGCATAAATAAACTGACGACAAATATGGACTAAATAAAAATATTGTATCCAAAGCGTAGCAGTTTTACCTCTAGAAGCAATTATTTTTATTTGATTTTCTACTTTACGTATGAGATCTTGAATTATTTCGTGGTTTTCTATATCTTCCAAAGTCGACGTTGTATAATCTGTACTTGAAATATAATTTTTTAAAGTGATTTTATATTCTTCAGTTAATTCAATTTCGTCCAAAATTATTTTTGAAAGACAAAGCTGAGTTAACATATGTGCACGTACTGCTCTTGAATATGCATGTCCTGTCATCATTTTATCAATTGAATTGGCTGCATATATAGTGTTCCATAATTCTCTCAAACCACTACCAGCCATAATATAACCAATTGAACCCATAAATGACATAAGAAGATGAAACCCGCCAAGTCTTACTACTATTTGTGGATTTAATTTAGAGGATTCAACAATATTTCGTGCTTTTATGTATAAGGGTTGGTCAAAAGTAACAAAACACGTTCTTTGGTTTAATTTTTTACATTCTTGAGCTGCGAAAATCAAAACCGAATGAATACAATCGGGTGAGCTTGGTGGTAAGTTTACAAATGGCAAAAAACTTATTTGCGTTTCTTGATATTCCCGAGAGTCAGTTAGAGTTTCCATAAATCCATTCCAACCAGGACATTTTATAACACCCAGCCACTGTGCACACATCCAGTGCAATTCGCTTGGGGACACATATGTCATATTATAAACAGTAGGCCTAATAATGTTAAAATCTTGTATTATTATTTTGTTCTCCATATTACCCGTTTTTTCATATGAAATAATTGGAATTGATGCAATATTGCCCATAGTTTCTGCAGTAACAACAGTTTTTAATTTTTGTATACGTTCATTCCACTGTATAGCATTTTTGGGCACTACACATTGAATTCCACCCATTGTATGAAAAGTATTATAACCATCAATCGTATTAATATTGAAATCGGCGTTATCAAAAACAAATTGTGAAAAACTGTTTCGGTCAACTTTGGGTTGTGGGTATAGTAAAGATGATGTCTCAAAAACATAAACATCGGTATATGAAGCACAAAATCCAAAGTTTGAAAATATATCTATAGCACGTTTTGTACCAAAATGTCTGTGCAAATAAAGACCAAGTCCCAGTAAAATTGGTGAAATGAACGAGCGAGGCCTACAACAATTTATTATAGCATGCGCCAAAGCCACAAATTTATTATCATATTTTTGAGATTTTGTTTTTTTATTTTTACCACAAACTTCAGACAAAAAAAATAATAAGGTCTTTGGTATATCTTCTTTTACATCATCCATAAATTGATTTGGTGGAGGAAATGAATCGGTCTCATAAACAAATGACCTTATATCCTCTCGTATTATAGTAGCAGCTGCTTCGACTATTCTCAACCGTTCTTCTTCTTCATTTTCTTTTTTTGAATCATACCACGCATTTGTTAATACTTTAAATCCTGTATTTTTAAAACTCACTACTGACTTTCTTCCATGGCTCTTTGTAATAATTATATCGTCACCATACTTATTTATCAATTTATTTTTTAAAGTTTTTTCATCACACGTTCCCTCCATTTTTTCATTCAAAAAATGTAGACCAAATTGACATTCATTTTCTGACTCCAAAAAATCACATAAATTGGAAAACGCGTTTGCTAAATCTTCATCTTGTGGTCTCCCTCTTTTCTTATTTTCATCGACTGGATTTGTCGAGCAAAATTTACGTTCACACGATTTATGATACTTCGACTCTTCGGATACCAAACATATCACACTATTCAACCGTTTGAGCACCTCTTTACCCCATTCATCATTTCTTTTGTTCGCTACGTCAATAATTGACTGTTTAAAATGAAGGGTAGATATTTGTATTATAGTATCTCGACGTTCCTTACACAATTTTTTTTCTAACTCTTTTGAACATTCGTTGTCGCAGAATAAACAATTTTCTTTAAATTTGAATATATAATTTGAACGTAGCTTACCTTTGACAGGTGATATATTACTCGTACCTTCTTTTTCATTAACACATTTCCTTATGGTGTCTGGTCTTGTGTAATTCTTTCGGCAATCTTTGTGAACAAGTACATTTTCTAAATTCACTAATGACTTCCATTTATTATCGAATCGCGCTTTACTTGAATTTATAAGATTTGCTATGCCCTTAGTTTTTACAGAAACACATTCACTTTCAACACTTAGTTCTTTATCACATATAAAACATAAATTGGCCATTTTTATAAACACTTATTGAACTGAGAACGTTAATTTAAAAATAATATTTACTCGCATAAATATTTCGACTATAATGTATCAGTTACAGTCAGGGGCGGAGTGGCCGGTCTGGAAATGGGAATTTTCCAGATGGCCTGGACCATACTATGGCCTGGTAGCCTGGCCATTTTGTTAGATTTTTTTTTAAAATTATAATAGTACATTGTAATAGTCTCGTACAATCGTATACTCTTATGAGAAAACTTTGGATATACAATTACAAAATATTTGTTACATAAATATAGACATCAAATAAAATTAAATCAATTGATATAGTAGGTTATTTTTTTAATAAAATACAATTATAGTGTGTGGTCTCGATTCAATCCAACAGAACTAATTACCTACT
>NC_042493.1:6432324-6439329 GCF_005508785.2 Acyrthosiphon pisum | reverse complement strand
GAGGTATAAACTAAAAAAAAAAATCAAAATCCTGCTTTCGTGGAATTAGTTCCGAACTTTTTTCTAATTTGACTGGACTAAAAGTTATTTAAATATTGTTAAGATAAAAAACAATGTTTGTTTCCCATTCAGACATTCAGTATATGGTTAAGACTATAAGATAATATTTCTGTCCCAAGTTGGCCCGTTTAACAGTACCTACCTACCTACTTATATAACTACTACTGGTCTGCTGTCTCCTATATTTATTTCAAACAACTATGAATTATAAATTATAATAAATAAGAATGGTTGAAATTTTAAATTTTCAGCACACTTGTTAAAATCTTTTGTTACATCTACATCAGTACAGTTTATTATGTCTTCAACAAAATCTAATAATGCTCTATCAAATGCCAATAACGCCGTTGACTCCTCTCATCAAGATAATATGTTTATTCCACCCATTCAACCAACTCAAGTAAATATGCAGATTATTTTTATTTCAAACTATTACAATACTATTAAACTAATTATGAACCAATCACTCAGACACCCCCTTTTGATTTTTGTTTTTTCATAATTTTAATATTATGTTTAATAATAATAGAGATCTGGAGTTGGACTAAAAATATTACATATGTAAATTATAATTACATTTAATAGCAAATACTAGGTGTTAAATATCAGTTATAATAATATTATAGGTATCTTATGGATTTAGATTATCAAATGTTACTACTAAATTAATTTTTTTTTTGTTATTTGTGTGATACAATATCTAATAATCACATTGTAATAATAATTATTATTTATTAGTGGGTTGTTGGATACTTTGAAAATGAAAATAAATATTCAGTGATCCCTTCAAATTGGTTGATTATGGTAAATAATACTTGGTTCTCAAAGTGGCCGAACAGTTTAAATATGGGCACAGTAAAATCAAATATACAAAATGGTACAGAACCTAGTAAAAGCTGGAAATGTTTTCCAGTTAGAACTTATGAAAAATATAGTAAGAGAAATATTTTTATATAAGTAGCTGATATTAAAATCAGCTTATAGATAAATTTTAAGATATAATATGTTATAAACATTATAATATATTCCTATTTTATTATATTTTATATTTTATATTTTTTTTTTATTAATGTTATAAAAAAATAATAAGGTACATACAAAGAGGCATCTTTACGTGAAAAAGAATTATTTTCATGTTCTGAACAGTCAGACAGTGGAGTTATGGTCAGTAAAAAAAGGAAGAAAACCCCCAATGTTCGCCTATCAAATTTTTTAGAAGACAGCAATAGTGGTTTGTTGATTTTTTTACTACCAATTACTTATCAATATTAATTTTTAGTTAAAATGTACAAATATTTTTCTTATAAGGTGATAAAATATAAAAATTAGAGGTACCTAACTACTTAACTATACAGCTTTTGTACCTATCAGAAGTTCCATTTGTTACTTTTACCAGTAATGTAATTAAATTTTATTTTATTTTTTTTTGGGGGGGGGAGGGACTCAAATAATATACCTGTTTCAGGCAAAAAAAAATAATGTTTTGTAATTTTTTTAATTATTGACAATTAATACCTTATTTTAAACACATGTTGCAATGTTCATGACGTATATACTTTTCATTCTACCCATTTCAAAACTGAGTTTTTATTTTTATATTTTATCCTTTAGTATGCTACTGACTTAAAGCTATATATTTATTTATTTTATGGCCGATCTAAAAAGAAGTGCATATTATTAAGTACCATAACTCTAATAAAATAAGCAGTTTTATTTTTTTTATCATTGTCTACCTATAGATAGTTTTGAAAGTTTAAGGAAATATAAATAAATGTGTTAGTAACACATGTTTATAATAAAATATTAAACCATCATCTATTCCAGCAGTTTCCGAACTTTTTGAGGCCACTACCCCTTATAATTTCACCTACAATTTTAACAACCCCTTTGTAATGTTAGTACCTGTTCAAAATATATTACATACTAAAACTAAAAATAATATAAACTTGATAAATTTTTGTTAAACTACATTTAAGATCTAATTGGTATAATATGTTTATTTAAAAAAATTTATAAAATATATATAGGTACTAATATTTATTTTTTTTTTTTTTTGTAGGTAGTAGCAGTGCAGATGAGTCCCCTGTTAAAATAATTAAAGCCAAACCAAAAAGTTCTTCACCTAACCCTAGAAAATCTTTAGATTTTAACTCTCTGCCTTCTAATATTGTTGCAGGTACTTGCTCTATACCTATACCTTACAAATATAATTAATAATTTATTATTTATTAAATGTTTAAAAAAGTCTTAACACATATTATGTTAACTGTAATATAGTTATATAAATAATATAATATACATAGCATAGTATGCTTATGTAATTAATTGTTGTATAATAAGTACTACATGTTAGGTGTTTTAATTTAATTATAGATGCTATGGATACATTGTATAATAATGGTGAACATTTTTCTCAGCCTATAAAAAGCTTTATTAATCATAATAATCCTACTGATCACTTAGAAATGCTTCAATCAAACTTAAGTGAAATTACCGCTTTATCACTCCCAGATAATTCTAATGAAATACATAGTGGAAATACAGCTTCTTCAATTCCAGATAGTTAATATTGATTCAATATAGATTTAAATATTAAAGCTAATATCTTATTTATGTTTTTATTTTATAAATTATTTTGTTTAGATCATCATCAATCATTTGAAAATTTTAATAATTCTATGATATTCAATAACAACACAACATTGCATTTGGGTGGCAATTCAGTTTTGAAAACAAATCCACCAAACTTTGATTCATTGATTAATAACTCATGTGAAAATTTCCAGGGTAATATTACTTTAAAAATTTAAAAAACCAAAACTATAATATAATTTTTTTTTTAATAGTGACCAATGATGACAACAGTATTATTTTAAAATCTGTTCTGGAATATGTTAAACGAATTGATAGTAGGTTGTATAAAATAGAAGAAGAGTTGAAGCATGGAAATCAAAATATTATGCAACAAAAACCGTTAAATGATGAATTTGTCTCTCTATTTCCAATGAAAGAACCGTCAGAAATAACAAATGTTGATTTAAGATTGGAAAATAGTCCTGAATTTGAAAAACAATTTGTAAATAATTACTTAGATTAATAATATTAAAAAAAAAAAATAAAATGTAATACAATAGGTATTTTAAAAATTTTAGAAAATGTTTATGAAAACCATCAGTGGAGTTAAAGTAAAAAACTTTGTAAAAAGGGTGTTAAGTCGACTTTTTACAAATAAATTAGCAATGAATTGTTCTTGGTGCGGACTACAAGGAAACTTTGGTCTACAAAAGTTGAAAATGTTTAGTTTAATGAATGGTTAGTATATTTTAGTACACAACTTACATTACTCTGTGGATAAATTTTTTTGATAAAAGAATTTGTACTCCTATTGTTTTTTCAGGTGTATGTAAAACTATATTCAACGATTGCACCGACTCCATGTTCGAAGAATTGGTGAAGGAATGGTTTAAACATGGAAAACCGCGTTATTTCAGAGAAAATAAAAATAATAGTGTTACATCGAGTTTGAATGCAACAATGTAGTAAGTTATTTTAAGATAAAAGTAAACGATTATATATTATATAAATTTGAAATAGTAGTTGTTGTTATAGAACCTCAGTATAAGTAACAAAAAAAATACCTAATTATTGCCAAGTTTTCTTGAGTTACCTATCATCTCATATAATGAATACGTTTACATTAATATACCAATTTGAAGTTCTGCATAATTAAAATAGTCATAAACTTATAGTTACTATGATGTGTTTTCTGAGTGTTTGGTACATAAAAATTAAGAATATGTTACACTTTAATCTACATATAATATTGGGTAATGGGTGTACTTTCATAATAGTCTTGATAGATAAATCTGCATATTTAAAATTCCATACATTTTGTTGTTTCAAAATATTTATTTATTTATTTATTTATTTATTGGTTGTTGTAGAAAAGAAAAACAAAAGCTCCTGAAACCATGTCAAAAAGGCATTTTGAAAGGCACATTAAATCCACCATTCAAAATCAGTCTCCATGTTCCACATCATCATCTACAAGTGTAAATATTATACCAAACAGTATATCAATGTCATCAAATAGTACTTCTGCAAGTAGCACAAGTAACTTAAGTAAACAATTATTAGTCTCAGACTCTGAAGTTATAAATAATAGTTATAATACAGTTATTTCCAATAAAAATGTTGAAACAATTTTAAATGACTATACATTATTTCATGAAAATTCTATCACAAATCCTTTACAAAATAATAAACCAATTTTAGCCGATAAACTAAGATTCATTATTTCAAAATATCATGTTTCGCACCATTTTATAAATGAATTACTAACTATTTTACGCGATGAAGAATTGGACAGGGACTGGTACCTTTTAGTTTTTAGGGTTTCGGTTCCGGTTCCGGTACTTAATTATTTTATTAAGAGGTTCTGGTTCCGGTTCCGGTTTATGACAATTTTTTATTTCAGGGTTCCGGTTCCGGTTCCGGTTCCAGTATGGAAAATTAAGGTTCTAGTTAAAACAAGTATTAAACAATTACAAAAATATATAGGTATATTTTAATTATTCTTTATGTTTTATATACCTATAGGTACATTAAAATATTTAAATAGAAGTAATCAAACTAATCAAACGTTAAAATTAAATATAAATACCAATAGATAATAGTTAATAGACATTATAAGTTCTAATATAGGTACCTACTAAATAAAACAGTCAATTTTTATTTTTTATTATCAAATAACCTGTTAGTACGAACTAATAACTGATTCTCCAAGTTTTTGCTGGAAATATTACTTCGGTATGGTGATAATATAAATTTTAATCCAGAAAAAAGTCGTTCAACGCTTACTTGAGTAGCTGGAGCGCTAAAAACTACTTTTGCAAGTTGGGATAGTTCTGGATTTGAAGCTTCCATGGTTTTCCAAAATTGCAGAATATTAACCTTATTGTTTAATCTTTTTTGATCTATGTGATACGATTTCAGAAGTGTTTCAATTCGTGTGGCGATTGTAGATGTTTGTGAGTTTGATACATCAAAATCAATAGAAACTGAATCATTTTTTTTATCTTTATTTTTAAGAAAATTTTCCAATTCATCAGTAGAATCTGTGGACGAGTTAGAACTTTCTTGCCTGTCTTCAATATTTGGAGTTGTTTCTTGTATGCTATTTTTTAATTCAACATTTTTTAAATGAATCCAAACCTTGATTAGATGGTCTATTGCAGTATTACATTTGTCTTCATTTAAAGTTATTTTATAGCGAGGGTCCAAAAAAATTGCTGCTAATAACACTTTATTTGCCATTATATATTTTTCCCTGTCCACTATGTGTTGAAGCAATTTCTTAGATATTAATGTACTTAATGCTTCTGTTTGAAGTTTACATGTTATCCAAGCGCCGTAAAAATCTGTCAATGTAAGTTGTTCATATTGCAATTTCTTTGTACATAATTTTGCAGGCAATAATGCTTTTGAAATAGTTTCAACTTTTTCCCAATCTGAATGATTAAGATTTACTTTTTTAAGCTTAGTGTCATTTGCTGACATATTTTTGATAAACTCTTTTAAATACATTATCCTTTCCAACATGTCCAATGTAGAATGCCAACGTGTTAAGCAGTCGAGTATTGGTAATTTTAACTTTTCTTTTTTTATTAAATAAGAGTAAGTTTGGTTTCTCAGTCATTTTGCCAAACATCTAACTTTATTTAAAACTCTAGTTACATCATCATCTTTTAAACAGTCTATTACTGCCAATTGCAAGGTATGGGCCACACAGCGGATTCCTTTAAAATAAAATTCAAAACCTAATTAATTTAAATAACATTATATTTTAGTAATTTCAGATTTTATTATGAATATAAATTATGAACATTTTCAATTTTGTTAAAATATAATATGCATTTTTACATAAAACATTTGTGTTATGTGGTTTTAAAATGTTTCATAATAATGCAATCATTTTTAAATGTTAGTAAAACTTCTTAAGCTTACCAGAAAATATTGAGTAATCACTGAAGCTTTGCAATTCAACATGATTAATTATGACTTCTGATTGTTCATAATCCTTATCAATATTATCACTACGTTCATTTAATAATTCAGTTATTTGATCATCGTCAAGTACAGTTTGGTCCAATTCAAACTCACTGTTAACAAATTCGTATTCATATTAATAATTAATGATTAAATTGTACTTTTTACATCTAAACATTTTAAATAATAAAAGAAAATAATTATTTAATAAAAAAAAATGTGAAATAATAAAATAATAGGTACAAAAAAAAAATTTAAAAAATAGTTTCATACAACTAAATAAAAATTATTTTTTAATTTTAGTCATGTGTGTTTACCAAATAAGGGCAGCATTTAAAATTATAATGAAAATAAAATAAACATTACCTAATTGTATATGTATTTGTATTGTTTATTTAAGCATAAAATGTTATTATTTCATTTTACTGTTATTATTGAATTTAAAAAACATCTTTAGTAAGTTATACCTATCATTATCTTCATTCTCGTCAATTGATCCTGCTTCTGATTCTGATACGTCCATGTGTTCAGTTTCTGATTCATTATCAGATGTAGTAACTTCAGATAAAATGTGTTCTTCTAACCTAGTCTAAACTAGTGGCTTTTAACATATTTGCCCTATTATCTGATGTGATTGTGTACAGTTGGCATGGCTCAATCTTAAATTTATTCATCACATTAAGTATCACATCTTTTAAATACACACCTAAATGATAAAATTCACTAACATTATATATTATGAACATGAAGTATGAAAATATAAAATAGAAGAACAAATAATTAAGTAGTATATTAAGTAGTTACCTGTATGTGACTCAGTTAATTCCATAAGTCCTATAGTCCTAAGTTTAATGGTGTCATCAATTACATACTGCAAATTTATTCCTAAAAAGGATC
>NC_042493.1:6431087-6432224 GCF_005508785.2 Acyrthosiphon pisum | reverse complement strand
ATAAACGTAGTTATTAATCGTATAATAACGGTATAATATATTATACGTATACGTTTAAATAGGTTTATTTTACGTTTACAGTACGTACACCTATGATCGTATATTTTTCGTTATACATGTACGTTTATTCAACGTTGATCATACGTTGATCATTGGTAAGTCGAACTTCCGTCGAAATGTGGTTTATGATATACATATATTTTACGTTTACAGTACGTACACCTATGATCGTATATTTTTCGTTATACATGTACGTTTATTCAACGTTGATCATACGTTGATCATTGGTAAGTCGAACTTCCGTCGAAATGTGGTTTATGATATACATATATTTTACGTTTACAGTACGTACACTTTTAGTCATATATTTTTCGTTATACATGTATGTTCATTCAACGTTGATCATACGTTGATCATTGGCAAATGGCAAGTCGAACTTACGTCGAAATATCGTTAATGATATACCTTCATATTGTGTACGTTACCATCACGGTTAATAAATAATAATATGTAGGTAACAATTAATAATAAGAATAAGATATATATATAATAAATAATTATATCTTTAATCGTGGTTACCATAATAATAATAGTGGGCAGTGTTCACTGTACCGCACCCCGCACTACCACTGGGCTGTATCAGCTGCATTTCGACAGCATGTACATTTTTGATTTTTCCGATTTTGATACATACGTTATTTTGCGGATAATTTGCGTAATTTTGCGGACTAATTTTCAATTTTTGCGGACAAATAGTTTTTTAGTAAAACTAAAAAAACTGTTGACATGCTGGTGAAATGGTTCAAAAAATTAAAAAATTAACTTTCTCTAATTTTTATTATGCCATCATTTTGCGGATAAATCGCGCAATTTTGCGGACTAATTTTCATTTTTTGCGGACAAATAGTTTTTTAGCAAACTAAAAAAAACGTTGCAAAAATTTAAAAAACCACTTACTCCACTTTTTAGTATACCACAATTTTGCGGATAAATCGCGCAATTTTGCGGACTAATTTTCATTTTTTGCGAACAAATATTTTTTTAGCAAATCAAAAAAACCAGTTGCAAAAAATTTAAAAAACCCCTTACTTCACTTTTTAATAGATCACCATTTTGCGTATAAATCACGCAATTTTG
>NC_042493.1:6429751-6431037 GCF_005508785.2 Acyrthosiphon pisum | reverse complement strand
GTTTTTCCGGTTTGCCAGCTATTTACTGGGCATTGATTGTCCACCTCATGACTACGCACCTGTTGCCACTAATCTTGGTTTAGTTACTTTAGCTGAGCGCCGATGTAACTTTGGTAATAAATTTTTAAAAGATCTACTAACTGGTGTTATTGATTCTCCTTCTCTACTTGCCCTAGTTACATTTAAAGTTCCACAGCGTTCCACACGTTCTAATGCTGGTTTCATATACCATTTAGTTCCACCAATTACATTCAAAATGAACCTTTAAGACGTTTGATGTCGCATGCCAATACGGACCCCACCTTTAACTTCCTTGATTTTTAATTGTATACGCACTTACTATGTATTTTCTATTGTTTTTATTTACTATCATCATATTGTAATAATTGTAATAACTTTTCTGCACATGTATATTTTAATTATAAAGGGCTCAGCCCGTAAATTCTTAATAAATAAATAAATAAATAAATATTGAGCATTACAAATAATAATAATATGGCAAATATAAAAAATATAATAGTTTTGGCGCACGGCAAATGCGAAAAAATATAATAAGTTTGGCACATGGCAAATATGAACAATATTAAAATATAAAATATAAAATATTAGTTCCTTATATCCAATTATTTGCTTCATAAATTATATATTAATTAATATTATCTGAAATATTATGTTATAATGTTGTAATAAATTTAAAATGTTTGTAATTCAGTATAAATATTATTTAAAATGTTATACTAATTTAGTATTATTTGATAAAATAATATCATTAATAATATTGAGTCATATTAACAGACTTAATTTCTTAGTTTTTTCAAAAGTTAGATAAAATCAAGGCTGGGCATTAACGAGTTAATAAGTTAGAAATTATGTTAATTTTTAGATATTAACTTAACTTACTAGTTTGTTGTTTTAATTAACTTAATTGAGTTTAAAAGTTTTTTAAACTTGCCCAGCCTTGGATAAAATTAATTAAGTAATGAATTGAATAATTAATAATATAATAATTATTAATTAAACATATAATTTTAGAATTATATTTTATAACTATGTAGGTAGGTACTAACCATTTTTTTGTCTTACACAAGTATTATATTATTAACTATATTATTATTATCATAGATGGTGCACTTGAATTCCTTTGTGTAAAAGCTAAATTACAATTTGAAGAAGTAAAAAGTGAATTGTGCAATTTTTCATATCTTTTAAAACGGTGATCAGTGCTAGTATTGGAAATGCAATTATGCCAGCAAAACACAATGATGATTTTGAAACTGATTTGAATG
>NC_042493.1:6404258-6429701 GCF_005508785.2 Acyrthosiphon pisum | reverse complement strand
AAATTTAATACCATCCATTATACAGTGACCCACTTGTAACCTACTGTACAGCAGAGCGAAATCCACTTACCCACCTTTTTGAACTTTAAATGCTTAAAAAAAAAACTGTGACTAACGATTTTTAATATTTTTCATCTGCCTTTGAAACAATATACTAGGAGCCGTCTATTAAATTTTCAAGCTTTTTTATCCAACAAATAAAATTTTATTGATATTTTTAGAAAAAAAACTAAAATAAAATGGAAAATAAAAATGTCCGTAAAGAGCTCAAAATACATCAAAATATTTTGAACATGTTATGGTGTATAGAAGATGCTAAGATAAACATTCAGTCAAAATTTCATGTATCTACGGTAATTTTTTTTAAAGTTACACCAAAAACCAAATTCAAATTTTTCTTTTGTTTTTCCCGGCGCTTTTGAAAACCACTGGGAAATTTAAATTTTGACTTCCCCAATGCACCAACGATATTCACTTTCTGATCGAACAAGATACTGAAGTTGAAAATCGTAGCATTATTTCGACTACTTATCGTGTACACAGACACAAAAAAAATAAAAAAATAAAAAAAAATAATAAAAAAACACACATCATTGTAAAATCAATACATTCATCGTTCCACTCAGAATCTAAAATGAGCTCATTTCATTGCGGGATTAACCCATATAATTTTAAATCACTAACTGATTATTATATAAAACTAAAAAAACATATTATCTCTACCAGTCGATAAATTAAAAAACTCCTTTTTATATTTTGAAATTATAATAAAATATAGTAAAATTAAAATCATTTTTTGAATAAAATAAAAAATTTTAAAAATCATGTGCCCAATTATCTGTAGGGATTCCATAGTATGAATTTTCAGTTGGTTTTTCAGTGAAGGATTCATAATAACGTTGTGTAGCATATGATGATCCGAGAGAAGGAACTGGTGAAATTTCAGAAGAACTTGGTGTAGAGTAAGTTGAGACAGGTCTTACATTAGCATTATTATTCATAGTCTTTTGTATACTCCTGAAAAACTATATTTTGCATTTGAATTCTAACATTCATTTTTGTTAAATCTAGTAGTTTTTTAAAATAAGGTAGTAGAGATTTAAAAAAATTTAAGTCTTCGTCCCCGGGTCCTTGTAACATTTGTAATTTTTGAGACTCTAGATTGACCTTGTGCTTTTCAAATTCAGTCATTTTAATGACATCTCCATCTGCCTTTTGTGAACTTTTTTTTGTCTTTGACTTTTTAATTTGAGAGCTTTCCTCATCATTAACAACAGATTCAAAACTAGGTCGTTTAAAACATGACGCATTATCACTGACTTGATCATTTTCACAATTATTGTTACTATGATCAATACTATCATGTCCATTATTTTCACTGTCATTTAATTCATCAAGACTTTCAAGGTTATCATCAAGACACTGAAATTTATCTAGACTACTTATTGTTGGTCTTGGTTGAAGGATATCTTTCAAAAAAATCATCGATTGAAAATAAGGCCATTTTACATCAGCTACTGTAGCTTCATCTACTGAACGCATCACGGGAACTTTCTGCAATTCTTTTCTAAACTGATTTTCGAAGATTTTTTCATTTTTGTTTAATATACTCTTCTAAAATATACATATTTATATATATATATAAATATTGCTATGGAGTTTTCAAATTTCTAATATTAAAAATAATTAATTTGTGTACGAAAAACGTTTATGAGTGGACACGGTCTGTCAGTCTAGGATATATTATATTGTATACAGTATGTCCCAGAAGTCCCGTAAAACTCTTAGTAACTCTTTGGAAAATCAATATATTTAAATGCAGTTTTTTTTTCAGTCATAAGTAGGTCCGTTACGCTGGCACCCGCATATTAGAAATTTCAATCGAAATTTGTGTCAACGATTGTTAAATCATTTGTGCAGGTTTGTAACCACAACATTTTAATTTGTACAACCTCCCAAACACCGCAAAATACATTATAAAGAAAGCGGGTGCCAGCGTAACGTTACTTTTTGATATTATAAGACTCAAAAATATCAACAAGCGAATTATTGCTTTTATACTAATTATAATAAATAATATGTTACATGCCATGATTTTCAAAATAAAATTCTTATCCGTGTGTCACTACTCTATTTATTATTTTTATATAAAAAGAAGTTCTCTGCTTTATAAATAGTATTATTATTTGTGCTCTATAATGTGTGATAAGATAAAACTGTTTTGGTGTTGTTGATGCCTATATATATCTACTAACCGTGGTGGACGTCTTGTCCGATTTAAAAAAAAAAAAAAGTAAAAGTGGCCGGTGTGTACCGCGACCCGTTGCGGCTTCCCAACCTGTTAGCCATTGGTTGTCAACCTATACCGCATACAGCGCGGGGGTCGCAGTGCCGCGCGCCCGCGCGTAATGTGAACCACTGAGGAGAAACGGCCGCTAGGTTCGCGATGGTCATCGGCCACTTATCATGTCTCGGACTTTTTTTTATATACACCAATATTATTAATATCTTTATCGTTCAAACATTTTCAAGGATAAGTTGTTTATCAATGATGATAGTATTGAAACTCATGCTTAGAATATTCATTATCATTTGACATCATTGATTTAAGTACCTCGTTGTTATTTTTTATCGTGTCAGTGATTTGTATGTGGCGGACTGCGTGTTATATTATTATTTAGACTTTTAAAGTATAAAGTTATTATTTAAGTAACTCGTATTATTAAGATTTTAAAAAAATTCATGAGGTAAGTCTATTAAATTACCTATCTATTAAAATAAGATTTTTTGTAAATTATAATAGTATAATAAATTTTTTGTTTTCATTTTATGCTATAGATGGGCCGTAAACCAAAAGTTGCTGCATCTATTCTTGAAACTCATATACTTAAGTATCAGGCTGAAATCGTAAAAGATGACGGTAAAAGTAAGTTATAATTTTATTTATCTGTAGAAAATAAACATAATTAACAAAGACTTAATTTAGTGGTGATTTCCTATATACCCTGAACCATTTCACTAACACACAATGTTTAATTCTTTGTATTTATACTCATGTTTATGATATTTCGTAATTTGAAACTAATTAATTTATTATTTATGTTTCATCACGATGTTATTAAACTATTTACTTCTAAATATAATTTTCAAGACTCGATTAAATAGTTGTTCGTTATTCCCGTACTCGTCGCTCGTACCGATGACGCCGCTCCAGCATACCGTTGATATCATTAGCTTCATTCGATTTGTAAATTTCCTTTATAAATTCATCATATTAAATTAGTGTAGGTAATAGTGTGGTATTGCACTAAACTTTTATCCGTTAAATTTGATTTCAATTATATACTTAATATTATTGTAAAAGAAAAACGATTTTGAGGGAAGACGGTCAGTCACCTTATGATATTACTAAGTACATTTTCCGATATTATTGTGAATTAAGTAATTTACTATAGTTATCATAATAATAACTATAGTATCTTCCGCAAATCAAAAGAAACATAAAGGTACAGATGGTATATAATAAGATAAAATACAAAGATTTGAAACTTGTCTATAAGCATTCAGCATAGCTTGTGCTAGGGAGTTTTAGTTGAATTCAAATATTGACAATAATAAACATTTCTAAAATATAACTAAAAATTACATCATTTGTGATTAACCATAAATTAATTTGTGTAAGATCAACATTATTTTATATTACTGTATCATCGGCGTATCTTATGTTGTTAATACATTTGCCGTTTACTTTTATGCCGTCGTTAACATCATCCAAAGCTTCGCGAAGTATGAATTCAGAATATAAGTTAAATAAAAGTAGTGACAGGACCTGTCTCACTCCTCTTTTTATTGGAATATCGTTTGACATTTCTTCTTCTACTCGTATAGCAGAAGTTTGGTTCCAGTATAAATTGATTATTATATTCGGGTCTTGATTGTCAATTTCAGTCACTTCTAGTATTTTTATAAGTTTGTCGTGTTTAACTATATCGGAAGCCTTCTGATAGTCAATGAAACAAGCATATACACCGTGATTGATATTTATAGAAAAAAAAAACTGAAAAATTGAAATTTGAAATTCTCCGTAAACAGTTCAAAACGAGTCAAAATATTTTCAAAATTGTATGGTGTACAGAAAAAGAAAATATAAGCATTCATTCAAAATTTCATCTACGGTTAAGTGTTTTAGAATTACACCAAAAACCCAAATTGATTTGGCGGAAAACCGATAGCCAGATACAAAAAAAAAAATTAAAACACATCATTGTAAAATCAATACCTACATTCATCGCTCCACTCAAAATCCAAAAAATGTACTGGATTGTAACATTATTTTGAATTTAAAAAATTTACTACATTTAGTAATATCCAAATACCTATTAGTAGGATGACTACCGTCCTCGCTGAGACTCGTTTTTCGTATACAATGATATTATAGTATCATTGAATTCAAATTTAATACCATCAATTACAGTGGCTCACTTGTAACCTACTGTACAGTAGAGTGACATTCACTCCCCAACCTTTTTATTATTGAAATTTAGATTTTTGTCCTCAAATTGACTTTTTTAACAAAATAAGATTTTCAATTTATCTATTTTGACATTTTATGTCTTTTTGGCACATAGAATCGAAAAACGTTACGTTATTTATTTATTTATTTATCTATTTGTTTATAAATGGTTGCCATGAGTTTTAAAACTATTATAATAATAATTATTATTGGTTGCGTGAAATCAGTGTATTAGAAATAGAAAAACGTTACGTTACATCATTTATTGCACGGTGATTGCACCGTGGTAACCATGGTAATTTTTTGATTTTTCAATGTGGTGTTACTGCAAAGACATAAAATGTGGTACTTCATTGCAGACTCGTATGCAATATGTTTAGGTGATTTTAAACATTGTTATTACCTACTTTTACTATACAAAAACGCCAAAAACATAATATTAGTTTACAACAACAACAATATTATTTTTTATTCTAATTAGATATTTTTTCAATTTCAGATTTTATTATTTAATATAGAATTATTTTTTTAATTTATTACATTAAGTACAATTTATCAAACAATGATTTTTATCTAATTAGAATAAAATAATCCAAATTATTAAAAAATCTAAAAATAATAAAAAAAATTACTAACTAAATAAAAATCCTAAATTAATAAAAATAATATTTTTTAATAATTATCGTAAATAAGTAAACGTTTTTATACAGGTATAGCCGGTGTGAGCGCAGATGTATGGAAAAAAATTTCCGTTGAAGTTAGTTCTGGCTTAGAAAATGCAGTAACACCAGGATCAATTCGAATACGTGTTTCTCGAAATTATGGGGATATCCAAAGTAAACTTGGCTTAAAATTAATTAATAAGACCTTTCAAACAAATTTACCATTCGAAAACCCCACTAATCGTAAGTATATAAATTATTGTATTTAATATAATTAATTATTTAATAATTGTAACAATAATGAATAATTTACTTCCAAATTACTCAAAAGCCACTGAATACGACGGCACTGATGATTCTACGGAAGAAGAACATGGTGATAAAGAAAAGCTGACATTTAATGTTACATTTTCAATTGAAGAATGGAGATTAATTCAACCTCGAGAAAAAGTGTATCATGAAAAAAGAGGACCAAGAACGGACAATATAATGACATCGTTTGAATGGAGTAACGTTGTTCAAGATCATTTTTTCCTACATACTCGGTTACCTTGCAGTCTTTCATTTAAAAAAGCAAATTTCACTATGTCTGGAGTAAATTTTTTGACATTAAATGGCTGATGTTCAGAGTGTGGATCCTTTTTTCAAGGAACTATTGACTCAGTGCCAGCTGTAGATACTCGGTTGGTATAAAATATAAATTAGATGTATTTGATTCACATTAAGTACAATAATAAATTATAACCTGATCTTATGCATAATGTTTTATTTTAACCGTATAGGGTCATTATGGATTGCGTATACATAGGGTATTTTCGTGATAGACATTTTGGAAAAAGGAGATTGATGGGCTCCAATAAAGAAAGTGCTTTAAAATCGATGATTCAAGAGCATAATGATCCATCCGTCTACATAAGGAATCAAGCGCACACCCTTATGAGAGAAGGTAATTAGTAAATAAATATATGATTAACAACTAACATACAGCTTATAAGTTAACAAAAAGTTTTAATTTTTAAATGATGGTCATATTTTAAGTAGTCACTTAAATTTTCAGTAAAAGCCCAGAATATAATTATTTTACACTGAAGTTTGTTTGGTGTCTACATTTTTTTATAACTGAAATTGGAAAAATAGCAAAATAACTTGTAAAAAAAACAATATTTTGTTTAATTGATGATCATTTGAGATAGGAGTATTAATAGACATAATATTTTACACTATTTAACTGCTATTGTTAGTAGAGCGTTTATAGTGGAGCCCCTGGAGCAATACGCTGATTTAATACTGTGATCCTCCATTACCAGTTTCCATATCTTATTAGTAATCAATACCTATCAGTGGTTTTCATTTTCCCATATCAGCTATAACCCCGTGACATTCATTAACACTGCCGACACTAAAACATTTTTCAAACCAGGTAATACCAACGACGATTCAATATTAGACAACAAACTTTGAGGATAAATCATAGGAAGGTAATAGAGGATCATCAATCTGATATGTTTAATTTCTTATATATCATGACAATTTTCATAAGATCCACCAGTTTCTTATTTCAATGTACCACTTTATAAAATATTGAGCTGTTGAGGTTGAAGCTAGAAATGACGAGTGTCAATATTTTATTGATATTGGTAAATTCTGTAGTGCATTAGTTCTTAAACTGTGAGTCACTCCTATATTGATATGCCAGGTGGAAATATAATAATTGGTTTTTAGACTACCTATTTATGTAATCGACTATGATTTTCAAACTTTAACAAGATCTTAATTTTGAAAAACTTGAAATGCTAAATATTTGTTTAAAAAACTGTGAGAGTTGGACATTTTTTTTTGCCTGCCACACACTGCTTTACAATTTTTTAAAAATTATATAAAATGAAATGGGTGTGGACTGTGAATGAGTGATTAGAAGTAAGAACCCTACGTTTTTCGAGATTCTGAGCGGAGTGATGAATGTCTTGGATTTACAGCTATATGTATCTATTTTTTTGGCCTGTCGGAAACCTATTGGAACACTTAATATACATCAATCTAACTTTAAGGCTGTTGAAAGATGGTAGTTTCGTTATTGTTTTTTCACGCATTTAGAACAATAAGAGGAAGAAAAATTTAAACAGTAGCAAAATTCAAATTTTAATTTTTAAAGTACCTACAATTGAATTTCTTGTTCACATATTTTGTACTGAATTTTTAGGAATTTGTACGAACATTCGCGATATTTTTCAAAAATACCTTACAACCAAAAAACGAATATTCCTTATATACCCTTTCCCCAGGCAAACTAAAAATACGTTTTCCTACAAACTTTCCATGCAGTTATTTAGAACGGATTTTGTGCGAATTTGTACGACCATTCGCAAAATTTTTCGAAAATCCCTTACATCCGAAAAATTAAATTAAACAAGTAAAGATTTTTTTATGAAATACTAATTTTTTATCAAATATAGATTTAAGATTGATTTTTTAACAATGTTTTTATCAACTATAGATTTAATATTGTTTTTTTTTAATAAGAAAAAGTATAGAGAAAGTTGACTACCGACTTGAAGTGACTTGAGGTTTTACAAATCAGTTATCAATTTGTAATATTATACGAACACATGAATTATCGTACAAATAAGTACAAATTCAGTACAGAATATTGGACGAAAAATAATTGCAATAACACAATGTGAGGGGGGATTCTGGGGAAACGCACGTGTAAATTTAGAAAAAAAAATATATACTATATAATTAATTTGGTACTAGTACTATAGTAATTAAATAATGCAAAAAATTGAATAAATTAAATTTCAAAATTAAAATCGGAATGTTGGTACTGGGTGAGTTTTTATTCCACTATTTTTAACTTTCGCGTTGAAACTGTTTTGATCACAAAATTTAGTGACGTGTGAGTGTGTGACTGTGTGACTGTGCGTATGTAAGTTACAGATTTCCAAGAATCTTAGCTGTAGAGTATCTTTAATTACATAAAGCGTTCTTGAAAATCACGCATACTAATGATCAGACACTACACACACAGTCGCACATAAAATGGATAATATAGAATATTGCCTAAATATGGCAATATTTAAAAATGGTTTGCTTTTAACAGAAATGGTTTATAGTAGCAATATGATCAAGGTATTATTTTGGGAAGATCTCGTACTACTTGGGAAAAATTGAGAAAACTAAATTGGAAATACCTACTAGAATATTTCGGGCACCAGTTTTTGAAAAAAATGATTTTGTTTTTCTGGTATCACTCAAAAACAAATAACCGTATTTACTTTAAATTTTTTTTGAATATTTTTTAGGTCAAATTTAGACGAAATTAGATATTTAATTGACGAATAACCATTTTAGTTATTTTGTTGTAATTTAGAAATATTTTTCGTATGTGTAATAGTGTATACATAATGACATTTCAAAATGCAATGTTTTCATGGTTATGAAGTTAGCCCCAGACCACCATAAAAATTATGCAAACCTGTGTATATATTTATAAAATAAATTGCAAATAATTGAAAACTAATTTTTAGAATTTTCAAATCAAGTCCAAAGTAGAAAATTAATAAACAGGTTGGTGGGAGGGGGGTTGTCCGGCTAACTTCATGCAGCCCCCTGCTCTTTCTGATCCGTTCCATCCAACGAGAATATTTGGCAAATCTACTTCTATATTTTCTAAATTTCTAAAAATAGTAAAATAAAATAATGTGTATCAAATATTAATAAAAATATTTTATAATACCGATGAATACATAATATGCAATTAGTAAAAATTAAATTTAAAAAAGCTGTTGAAAAACATAAGCAAAAAATGTTAATTAAAATGACTAGTTACGGTTATTAATAAAAATAGTAAATTAGTAAAAGTTATTAATAAAAAATATGTAGATTAATAATATATGAAAAAACATAATATTTAAAATTAATGAACAAAACTGACTCAATAAAGGTAAGAACATTTGCTTCATAAAAACGCTTAATAAAATTAATGTATATTAATAATTAATAAAAATATTATATAAAAATGATCAAAAATGTTGAAAAAACCATGAATAAAATCCATCAATTAAAATGTCTAGTTATGATCAATAATAAAAATAGTAAATTATTGAAAATATCCAATAAAAATACTAACCATGAATAATCAATCACAGTACTAAGAAACCGATTATATTAATAAATTTTACTATTCATTATCAAAGGAATAAGAAATCTTTATTTATTATTGATATTCAATTTTATAAATTAATATTTTATTGATCATTTTTATGAGGAAATTTTATTTATCATTTTTTAGTAAATTGTATTAATTATTCTTAATTTTTTTTTTTTATTGATTATAAATATACATAATTTTTATTTTATTTTAGTTATTGATTTTTTTTTATTTATAATATAAATTAGTCTTTTACAATTTTAAAAATTGAGTTAATTTATCTGTTTTTTATTAATAATTTTTAATTATGTATTTTTAAGTCTTATAGATTTGTATTAATTTTTAAATATTGTGTTTATTATTTTTTATTAATCATTAATATATATATATATATATAATTTTTTATTTATTACTTTTATTAATTTACTATTAATTTTTATTAATAACCGTATTCTGACACGGATTGGACAATCTATTTTCAATTTTCCCCTTATTTGCAAATTCTATAATGTTTTTATTTATTTATTAGGTGACAATATACCTGCTCAAATACCTACTGCTAACGCTTTAAGAGTTCTTAAGTTTAGAGCAGTAGCAGCTACAAGACTTCACGCTGATCCAATTACGGCGTTACAATTGATGAAAGATAATAGTCCAGTTTCAACATCAATTCATGGTATCGGTCTGGATAAATTTTCGTTCATTTTTGGAGCCCTTTGCAATTGCAAATTTATAGACAATGTCACAAAGAATTTAGTACACCAACAATTTCATTTGATGCTACTGGTGGATGTTGCAGAAAAATTCAAAGAGATAAATCTGGTCCAATTTTTATGTATGAAGGTGTCATGCAATTAAAAAATAGAAGTTTTACGGCCCTTTCGATGCTCTCAGAAGAACATGACAATTTGTCTATATTCGTATGGCTTAAAAGGTGGTTAAGATGTAATGTCAAACCACCTAAAGTAGTAATTAGTGACCAGTCTCTGGCTTTGATGTCTGGTCTAGTACGGGCATTTACACAATATTCTTCTCTCGACAGATATTTAAGCGCATGCTTCTCCATGGTTATTAAAAATGAAGACGTAGAAATACCTTTATGTTACATACGAAATGATGTGAACCATTTTATACATCTTATAACACAGTGGGGTCCGATAAAAAATTCCATTTATCCAAGCACAAAACAAATAATTACTAGGACAATGGGATTACTTGTTCTTTGTACATCAATTAAAGATACTGAGATGATTTTAGAAGCATTATTTGATATCATTTTAAGCAAATACGATGGAAATATTGAGGGCACAGATGCATGGACTCCTTGTTATATATCCAAACGATATTTGCAATCTTTAGTAACAACTAGTGTCTTAAATTTAGTAGAATCTGAAGAAAGTTATGAACAAGATCTGAACAATTCAAATAGAACCCTTACCAATGAAGATTACGATGCTGATGATGAAAACGTATATAACGCCAGTACATCTTTCAAAGATTGGGCACAATCTATTGCTGACAAGTCTAGGTCAAAAGTTGAATCAGTAAAGGGAATCTCTGATAATGCACAATATCTACTTGCGCTAGAGCCAATTTTAATAAGAACATTTAAATTATTTCCCTGTTGGTCTGCAATAATGAGAGAAAAATTTGGGTTCGGGGAATTAACTGCCTCTAGTAAAAGGATTGAAAGTAATTTTAATCATATTAAAAATCGCGTGTTCAAGAATAGTAATTTTCCTCTGAGAGTAGATTCATTTGTAGAACAACTGATATCATATTATAGAGGTGATCACCTTTTATTGCAAGGAGGAAACGATGATCATTTGATAACTCGTCGCGATGAAGGCTCTCAAGATAAAAATGATAACATCGCATTTGAAGATGAAAACAATTTAAGTATATCCCATAAACATTATAATGATGATTTAATATCAATTTTAAACGATGACTTAAGTAGTGGTAGCCATTATATTTTTGTGGATAAAAATAATGTTAATTCATTCCAAATGCACTCTGACGATGACTTGATGACACGTGACATCGAACGCTTGTGTAATGGTAGTGGTCTAAAGTGTGTGATGAGCAAAATAATATTAGTAATAGTTCAATGGACGATTCATCATTATGTTCCTACAGTGCCATTGATGAGATCGACGAACAACCATCTTTTAGCAGTTCAGTTTCTGACTCCAGTTCTAATATTAGCCAATGCCAAGCATGCAGAGTTGGAAATCTTTCAACGGGTCTTCACAAATGTGCACAGTGTGATAAATCTGTTCATATTTTGTTTGGTTGCTCCATCAGAATTCCTGGCACTACTGAAGGTTGTGGTGAACCGAGAATTTGTCTTGATTGTGATAAGAAGAACTCGACGATAGCTGAAAATAATGCAACAGAAAAATGGAATAGAAAAAGAAAGCTTCAAAATTCAAGATCATCACGTTCCTATCTTGTTCGACAGCCAGGATTTGAATTTTTAGATCTTAATAAGAAAGTATCTATAATTCCTGTAATACTTTTAAAAAATGGGAATCATTTACTCAGTCGACCAATTTCGGTACCTGAGCAAGGAAAATTAATGATAAGTAATACGTGCTCGGTAGATTCGATACTGTCAATTTTAGCGACGTCAGCTGCCGATAGTAGCAGTTATCGAAAATATTTACATAATTTAAAGGAAACGAATTTGACGGCAAGTATAGCATTACAAATGATAACAGAAAAAAAAGTAAAGCAAATTTATTACAATCGAGCATTACTATTGTTACAATTTTTTTCAAGCAAAGTGCAAACATTAGTTGGTGGCCTTAAATTGATTGATACCACTAATACTGCTGCATCAATGGTCAATAAAATAATGGAAGAAATGCCTTCATTCGTAAAAACTAGTGTCTGTAATAACAACTTTTGTTCCGTGCCTATGTTGGAAGTCAAATCTACTCAATTATCATTAAATGTTTACGATGGTCAAATTAATTTATCGAGGGATCTATTGGCATATATTGAAATTTCTGAAGAGAATTGCTCTTTCTGTGTTAATAAAAGAAGCGTTACAGTAGCAGCCACTGAACATATAATGATTGAATTGAACTCTATTCCCACTGGTAAATATTATTGGAAATTACCGTCTATATTTTATAAATTAAAATCATATATAAAACAACGCATTTTAACGTTAAGAAGATAATGGAACTTTTCAAATCTATATTATGTATTTAATTCAATTTTTGTTTTCTTTAGATCTGGAATTATCAACTAGCACTGGAAATATCGAGATTGTTCCATTACATTTAATAAAACAAAATTTTACGCAACCAATCAAAGCCAAGTTGGAAAAGTTTTTTACAGTTGGAGATAAGACGTACAAATTAAGTGGAGTGGTAAGTTTCTTTGGCGGTGAAAGGAGAGGATTGCGGAATGCCATGGGCCACTACACTGCATCGGCAGTCAGGGGAAATCACAAATGGGAAACATATGATGACATGAAAAAAAAAGTAGAAAACGCACGAGCATCAACTACAAACGATGTAGAGTTATTGTTTTATAGTGTTTGACGTGTTATATTTTATTTAAGGACTCATTATTATTCAAATATTGATTATATCAATATATTTTTCAGATGGTTTTTATATATTAAAACCAATTACAATTATTAATTATGTATTTTAATAAGTTCTGTACTTATTTAGAAAAAACAAATTGAAGTGACGATATACTTATTTTTTATTTCAAATTAAGACGAACAAATGTTAATTAAGTATTATTTATTTTCATTTTTATATTTAGTTTTTACCATATTATAATTTAAAAGTACTGCAGTTATTGCCACCAGATTTCCATATTATCAATGAATCTTTTGTCATTTATTGTTTAATAAAAATTAAAAATAAAGCAGCTGAAAGTCCAGCCCAAAATATATATCAAGCTCATAAATTGCCCTATAATCAACGAAAGTGTGGTAAAGCATTAATGTAATTATCTTCACTTTTCTAAACGCCGCCGATATTATGTTTGGCACTATATTATCAAACTGCATATATTTTACTGTGTGTACAAAACTAGTGTTTTAAAATTGAAAGAGAGCATTTCAAAGATACTATTATTACTATTATTATTATTATTATTCTGATTATTATTTATTTTTTTGATAATGAAAGGTATTTACCACGATTAAAGATATGCTGGTTACACAACTGATACGTAAAATAATACAAATTTAGTCATCTAATTGTTAATTATTTATTTAATTTTATTATTATATTATATGGTGAGAAATGAATAAAATGTATACCTGTTATGCATATCACAATCGATTTTACAAAACATTTGCTTCAAATCTGGTATAAGTACCCAACTAATATACAATAATGTTCAAGTACATTGTAGTAATGTACAGAAATTAATATAACATATTAGTACTATATCTAAAACCATGGACCATGGTATAAAAAGTAACTAATTAATATTTAATAATTTTACAATTTTTGAAACTTATCTTGTGACCACGATCTAAGATATATCTTTGAGTTAATTTGTTAAGTTAAATAGGTATTTAAAAAAACGGGTGCTGGAGTAACGTTACGATGGAACCCGCGTTTTTGTAATGGATTTTTCAGGTGTTTGGGAGGTTGTACAAATTAAAATTGTGTGGCTACAAACCTGCACAAATGATTTAACAATCGTTGACGCAGATTTGGGGTGTTTAAATTAAATATTTAAAAAAGCGGGTGCTAGAGTAACGTTACGCTGGCACCCGCGTTTTTGTAATGGATTTTGCGGTGTTTGGGTGGTTGTACAAATTAAAATTTTGTGGTTACAAACCTGCACAAATGATTTAACAATCGTTGACACAAATTTCGATTAAAATTTCTAATATGCAGGTGCCAGCGTAACGGACCTGTCATAAGTATGGAAATTCTGAAATTCTGAAATTTTCAAAAAATTTTTTTAGGCAAATAAGTTTATTAAATTTCCAAGATAGCCATTTAGTTGATCATATTTTTTGAAACAGTTCAAAAAAAAAAAATATTAAAATTTAATGAAAATCGCCCAAGTTGCGGCTAATTATTATTTTTAATTTTAACCGAAAATCAGCGTGATTGTAATAATTAATATGCGAATCGTATTTTGCTAATGCCGTATGCATAGGTAACATAACTATTATTCTTAGAAATTCAAAATAATAATTAGCTCTATCTTGAACAATTTTCATTCAATTTTAATATTTTTTTTTTTTATAACTGTTTTAAAAAATACGATCAAAAAAATGACTATCTTAGAAATTTAAAAAAATTATTTGTCTAAAAATATTCTTTAATAGTTTTTGAATTTTTGAAAAAAAAAATCGAATACTATGCTATTCAATCTGAATTTCCATACTTATGACTGTAAAGAAAACTATTTAAATATATTGATTTTCCACGGAGATACTAAGGGTGATACGGGACTTCTGGGACATGCTGTATATATATATTTTTTTTTTCTATATTTGTTCAATGAAACGACCTCAAGGTCTTTGACAATGCTTATCACAAGTGGGTAGTTGGGAGATCATGTGATCTATTTATCTATGTATATATTACAATATGCATGATACTACCCCCCTTCTCCAAGAGGAGAAATGTGCGGTCTTCACTTCCAGTGGAGTGGGACCTAGTTGGAAACCGGATGATGCAATCGGACGACAGCACGGGAAAATGGTGACTGCGTAGAATCACACACATTTTTTTGCACTTTGCTATGAATCGAACCGATGACTGTGTGAGTCGTAGTCAACTGAGTGACCACTGCGCCACTCCGGCCCCGCTGTATATAAATATATATTGTTTTTAGTAATACCATTGAATATTTATAATAAATAGTAGCGACCAAATGGAGAATATTAAACAAACCAATTGAGACAAGTGTTGATAAAGCTACTAAAATTGTTCAGGCTATTGCAGTCCTTCATAATATAATTATAGACTTTGAAGGTGTACCAAAAGAATTTAATGGGTTCGTAGAGGCACAGATGGTATACAAAAGAAGAAAAAATTTTAATATTTTAACGTCAAGAAGAAATAACCGTGCATCTCATTCAGCGATTGAAGTGCGAAATAAATTTTGTAAATATTTTATGGACTATAAGAATTAAATGATGTATATTTATATATTTACAATGATGTATGTTTTTTATGTATGTGTATATGACTTAAGGTAGAAATTTGAATTTTTTTTAGTTAATTTCGATAAAAAAATACCGCTCGGTCAAAAGTCTTGAAATAAAATGCGAAAAAAATAAATTGTCACACATATTTTTTTTTATATCTAAGACTTGAAAATGTTATTTAAGATTCCTCATTAGTTGTTCACCTACATAACAAAAAAGTACTGGAGAGTCTGATTCATTTTTTTAAGCATTTGAAATTGTAATTGTTACGACAATTTTTGGACACTTGACATTTTCAATTTCTTATTTCTATAAATATCGACACACATTTTTCACTCGGTCAATTTACCGTATTACTATTGATTATAAATAGTAATAGACTGTTATGTGCTATTTAATAATCAATGGTATTACTAAAAGCAATATAAAAATAACCCAGTCAACATCTACTGTACAGCAGATTGGTTTATACTAATACTATTTTTTTTAATAAAATTAAAATTAATTATTAGTTCAATATAAAAATAAAGATTTGAACAGGAATGAAAATATATTTAATATAAATACAAGTTCATTTTATGTACAGAATTTGAAAAATAATATAAAGTATATTATAAAATAATATAATATAAGAGCTTACTTGGCATTTCAACCTTGGAGGCCACAATTTCCCACGCTTTATCTACTAAAAGTCGATTACGATGATTCTTATCTTTCATGTTGTACAATATAGGCTTTTTCAGAACTTCTGATATCAAAATTTTTACTTGAGAATCCATATTTATTACTAGCAATTTAAATTATTTAACAAATTTAACAAATAATAACAATGTACATACAGCTGTAGTCTACACTCTATAGAAATGAGACAATAGTGCCAGTCGCTCGCGTCAGACACAAATTAATTCAGTGCACGTATCACCACTTTGCTCCCACTCCACTCGTTACCATCCACTGCGCGGTACCAATTATTTTATATTCGTTATTTATTTTATTTATACAACTTCTGTGATTTTTATATTTATATTCTTTTGTAACTCGATCTCGCGTCTCCCATTGGCGACGCCATGCCACTCGTCCTGCGACAAGCACGGCGCGGCCGTACCACCGGCCGGCTTCGTTCTCTTTACTCACAGCCCTCGACCGAGCCAGACGCGTACTCAGTAATTCGCCCTCTCTCGACGCCATGTCTCCCGACGCACCGACCTGTCGAATAGCGATACGACCTCGTACGGTCATCGCAGCGACCTCCGCTCGTCTCGTCTCCGGACCCATGTCACGACGGCGTCCGGTCTCCTCGACGTACCTAACGCTCCCTCGATCGCTTGTGCTTCGAGCACCCACGATTCCGTCAACACGACTGACCACGCGACCGCGCTTTTATGTACCTACTTATCGTCGTACTGCGTACGACCTACGTGCATATTATGTTGTTCAAACAATAAATGATCTCGACGCAACGCGTCACAATAATTCAATGTTAATTTGTTCACTACCTGTGTACCTAAAACCTTCTGTAACGGAGTCCGATAGTAAGCGTATGTTGGTAAGTGCGGTTACCAACACTGCAGCAACGAAAACATCTGTACACCACCAGTAACCGCACTTGCACCACAGTAACATAATAATTGATAATATATATGATAACAGAGTAGTGGACTGTATACATGAAAAATGCCCAAACATACTCCCCCCCGTTGAGGACCGAAAGGCTTCAACAATATTACAAAAAGTGTCTTAAACAGAGACAACATAATATAAACAGAAAATAAATAAATGAATGGATAGTAAACAATACATAATAAAACATAATACGAGATGAATTAAATAATAATAATTACAAAAATATTTAACGATTATAAATTAATTATTGATCAATAGGCAACTTGATTAATTTTGTGATGGGTCTTGTTAGCACAGCTGCAGTAGTACGTAATTTAACCACTCTTACTTGGCCATCACTTTTACTTGGAAGCAGTTGAGTGATTCGAGCTAAAGGCCACTGTGTAGGTGAAGTCTGAATGCCCTTAACTATGACAAGGTTGCCCACTTGTAGATTGGGTTGAGTAAATCGCCACGTTGGTCTGTTCTGTAATGTACATAAATATACGGATGTCCACCGTTTCCAGAATCCCTGTTGAAGTTGTTGTATGAGGTTCCATCTAGTCAAACGATTCATAGGAACTTCCGTTAGTTCTGGTTCTGGCAAGGCTAGAAGTGGCCTTCCTGTTGAAAGTGCAGCTTGACAGACTAACCGTTTTAGTATTAATATAAATGAATAACACGACAATATGATTATGTATAAGTATAATATATAATAACGTACAACTGGACAATTTAACTTGACTGTACACACACACCGTATACGCACTGTACGACGGTGGCCGTGCAAGTGATTCTTACATACTTCAAAGGCCCTATATATATGATTAGTTGAGGTCATCCCGTATCCGTATACAATATAGAAAGCGATAGTAAAAGTGTTGCACAGCTATATCGTAACTGCATAAGTATCTATTAGAAAACGACATTGTACACGCACGTGTGTTTACATGGTTTGAATACTAATATTAATTGTATATTTCAACACTTCCTATAAGGAAGTGCCCAGGGGTTAAATCTGAATAGTCAGTGGTATCCATGGAGACAGCTTGAAGTGGTCTGGAGTTTAGAATCGCTTCAATTTGGCAAAACAAGGTGTTTAGTTCTTCTGCAGTAAAGCACATGTCTCCTGTAACTTTATTTAGAATACCCTTGGCAGACTTTATATTTGATTCCCACAACCCTCCATGATAAGGTGAAGCAGGTGGAATGAATTTCCACTGAATTTCCTTCGACTGACAGAATAATGTAACAGAGTTCTGATGATCAGGTTTCTGAACTAGTTTATATAGCTCACACAATTTGTTGTTTGTACCAGTAAAGTTTGTTCCATTGTCACTACTAATGATACTTGGATGTCCTCGACGAGCAATAAAGCGTCTTAATGTAGGAATAAAATCTTCAGTACTCAGTCCATCTACCTTTTCTAAATGTACTGCCTTAGTAGTCAAACATATGAATAGCGCTAGGAAGGATTTTGTGAAGGTAGGACAGCGCAATATGGATTTGACATTGGATGGGCCGGCAAAGTCGACTCCTACTCTTTCAAAAGCAGTTGCTGGTGTAATTCTGGATGTAGGTAGATTAGACATAAGTTGGTGACATGTTGCTTTTCGAAATCGATAACATTTAATACAGTTATGTAACACCTTTTTGACAGAGCTTCTATTGTGTATGATCCAATATCTTTGTCCAAAAAGGGTCATAGTAACCGACAAGCTTGAATGTAAGTTATGTAGGTGCACTTGGTTGATGATCATTGTAGTAAAGGACTGGTTTTTAGGTAGAATAATAGGATGTTTCATGTTATAACCCAATTCTGAATGTTTGAGACGACCGCCAACTCTTAATATTCCTTTTTCATCTATAAAGGGATTTAAACCAGCAAGTTGACTATTGGTCCTTACATTCTGTTGTCGACTCAGGTTGGTTAGTTCCATGATAAATTCTGCTCCTTGCACTGCACGTATCCAGTACTCCTTTGCTTAGCGCCTTTCACTCACAGTACAGCTTCCAACAGTCGGGTTGGCCTTAGGTCTACAGTTCCTGCAAAATCGAATAATATAAGACACAATTCTCAATAACCGTTCTAGATTAGAATGACGATTCAGCAGTTGTAAACTTGACGAAGTGCCTGATGTGGTTGTTATTGCCATACTGCATTGCACTGTTCTTTCTTCAATGTTAAATGTAGAATTTTCATAATTGTCCGCTACTGGCCACTCTGCAGGGGTAGTAAGCCATCTAGGACTATTCCACCATAACTGATTTGCAGTAAGCTCTTGGCCATTTGAGCCTCTTGAAGCCACATCTGCTGGATTAACTGCAGAAGGAACGTATCGCCAAACCGCTGATGGCGTCAAGGTTTGGATCTGTCCTACTCTGAGACAAACGTCAGCCACCTAGCTGGATCATTACCAATCCAGTGTAATGTAACAATTGAATCTGACCACAAATTTACTGATTGGATGTTTATGTTAGTCGATTTAAGTAGGGCGTTAGTAAGCTCAGCAAGCAACAGTGCACCACATAACTCCAATCTTGGAATGGTAATTTTCTTAATTGGTGCAACTCGCGTTTTTGCTGTTAGCAACATGGGTGCTGAATGTTTTTGAGTGGAGACGAGATAGACTACAGCGGCATAGGCCTTTTCAGAGCTATCACTGAAACCGTGCAGTAGAAATGTACTGTGCGCTGATGAATTCATTATATGCCGTGGTACTTCAAATGTGTTTAAGAATTTGAAGGATGTTCAATGATTTTTCCAAGCGTTAAATAAATGTTGGGGAATGTGGTCATCCCACTCTAAGCGCTCTTGCCACAATTGTTGAATTATCAATTTAGCAACAACTACTAGGGGGGCCAACCAACCACAAGGATCAAAGTTTCTTGCAATTTCAGATAATAGTTCCCTTTTGGTTAGATGGGAGATAATTTTCATTGGTTCCGCCTTAAATGTGAATGTGTCATTCGTTGTGTTCCAATTAATGCCCAATATTTTTATTGGGGAATCTTGTGGAATCTATATCTTCCTTGAATGAAATCTCTTTAATTTGTTGTTCAGAGGGTATGTGTTGTAAGGCTTCACGGTGGTCGCTTGCCAATTTGCGTAGCTCAAAACCTCCCTGATTTAATAATGCTGTAAGTTCTTGAATTTTATGTAATACTTGACTTCGATTATCACCACCAGCCATGACTTCATTAACATAAAAGTCATTTAATAAGATCTTCGGTCCTATTGGGTAGTTGTCTTACTCATCCGGTGCTAATTGTTTAAAGACACGTAAGGCATAATATGGTGAGGTGATCAATCCATATGTCACTGTTGAAAGTCTGTAACTCTGTATGGGTTTCGATGAATCATCTCTCCATACGATACCTTGAAACTGCTGATATTCCCCGTAAACTTGTATTTTCCGGAACATTTGACGTATATCTGCGGTAAACACAAGGGCTAGAAATCTGAAATGTGTAATGACATCAACAATGTTCTTTTGCAATTTATGACCACGATATAATCGATCGTTAAGCGAACACCAATCATCCATCTTACTTGATGCATCGAAAACAACTCTTAGTTTTGTAGAAAAACTATCCAACCGACACACATGATGATGTGGTAAATAAATCAAAGGTTGTTGCTCACCTAGTTGAACTAGTTTCATGTGGTTGGAATGTTCATACTCATACATATAGTCCTTATACATAGTCCACAAAGTTGGTTGCCTTTTGAGAGCTCGTTCAATCCTTTTGATTGGGCCGGGAACGTACAAAAATAGTCCGTGGTGCCCGGTCACCAGACACTTCGTACGCACTCTGTACACACCGACCGACTTGTGTTATGATGTGTATTTATGTATAGCACTCGACAGAAAGTGGACAGGGTCGCCGAGCAAATCCTGTGAGTGCTAGAGTGTGGTGGGTGTGTAAATGTGTGTATATATGTGTGTGTATGTGTGTGCTACAATTAAAATAATAATAAGAATAACACGATTTCTGAGGGATTAATATTGCTGTATAATTGGTAGAAAAATAATATGGACAGCAACACAACAATATAAATATAAAATATAAGCAACACGGCACTCTTGTGCCGACAATATAAAAACAATGAATGATAATAATATATATGTAAAAACTCACAGATTGTCGGTACTTGCTGGCCAGCCGCTACTACCTGTGCCTGTATAATTTGTAATAGGAACACAACAATAATAAGCAAATACGCCTTTACACGGATAATAATATAATAATATAAATGTGATTTTAATAATTACGATCGCACTCGTGACAGTATTATAACATAATAATATTTTAGTTCGACGATTTGCGACGCGGTATACATAAACAAAATAATAATAATAATAATGCAAACGGCTATTAAAGCCGGCGCTAACAATTTAATTTAATATTATAAAAAACAATAATGATATCCGGCTATTCGAGTCAGATCACGGTACCTATATAAAACAATATAATTTTATATTTAAAACTTACAAGGCGATTCGCGCCTGCAACGCATAATATAATAAAAATGACGATTGCGCTGCTTTCGCGTTAACGGTAATTAACGGACTGCCGGCTTAGGCGGCTGTGGTAATTAAACATGGACCGGCTCGTCGTCGGCGACCGTGCCATTTTACGTAATAGATAACAATAATATAAATAATATACAATAATATAGTAGGTAAATATAATAATATGATAATTCAATACGACAATAAAACTAACAAGCAATATGTCGTGTGTGTGCCGGTCGGTGACGGAGTGGTACGAGGTAATATAATAACATAATATTATTTTATTCGTTGGCTTGGACACCTTTTAAATCTGCTTACGGCTACTTGATAGGTATCGTTCACAGCAGGGGTGGGTCTTTGAACGGTAGACGTATCACATAACGTCCACTTTTCTCTCTATAATGTGTTTTTATAAAATGTTCTTCACAAACCAAAATTTCTTTAGTCATATGAGTACCTAGCTCTAGGTATCTCTTCAATGTCCCAGAAGTTTTGAACGGCTGCATCTAAAGTAGATAGAACTGCGGTAGTAAGACAGGTGGTGTTTTTACTTGTGGTTCCCTTAAGCGGTGGTTCATAACCGCCAGCAATAATCCATCCCAGTTCAGTGTTCTGGAGTGCAGGCCAACCTTTGTTTTCGCATGACTGACCCTTCTTTAGCAGCCTAAAGAACAACTCAGCACCAATTAACAAATCAATTTTACCTGGTTTATAGAATGTTGGGTCAGCTAAGGGTAGATTATTTATATGTTTCCATTCAGAGATGTCTATTTTATTTGTAGGCAGGTTTATTGTAATTTTAGGTGTAACCAGAACATTTAATTTGTATTGTTTTGATGTACCTAGTACAAGATGAGATGTCAAATGTTTTTATCTCCCGCACACTTTTTACGCAAAATCTGTTTTCGAGAAAATTGATTTTGGTTTTTGGTGTAACTTTAAAACGAATGACTGTAAATACATGAAATTTTCACTGGTTGTTTATATTTCCATTTTCTATACATGATAAAATTTTCAAAATATTTTGATTTGTTTTGAGCTGTTTACGGACAATTTCAGTTTCCAATTTAATTAGTTTTTTTTTCTATGAATGTCAATAAAACTTTATTTGTTGACTAAAAATACTTGAAAATTTAATACAAGGCTCCTACTATATTGTTACAATGAGATTTGAAAAATATTAAAAATCCTTAGTCACAGTTTTTTTTTTATTAGCATTTAAAGTTCAAAAATTGACAAAATATGTAAAAATCACGAAAATTAGCAAATTATTTTTATTTTTAGAAGTAAGATTTTAAAATGTAATACAAGAATCTTTATAGGATAATCTATCTTTATCAAAAAAAAAATGTCAATAAGAAACTCAAATTAAATTTTTATGAGCGTTTGAAATTCATATTTTAACAACATTTGATATTCACTCGATTTCTTACGGAACGATTATCTTATTTTGTTGTAATTAAAAAACAAGTGACTGTAGAACCTCGAAAATTTCACTGAATTTTTATATTAGCATTTTCTATATACGATACAATTTTGAAAATAATTTGACTCTTTTTCAGCTGTTTACGGACATTGTAAGTTTTCAATTTTTTTTAGTTTTTTTTTCTATAAATATCAATAAAGTTTTTTTGTTGGGCCAAAAAGTGTATAAATTTAATACAAAGCTCCTGATATATTGTTACAATATCAGTTGAAAAATATTAAAAATACATAGGCACAATTTTTTTTTATAACCATTTAAAGATCGAATTATTACAAAATTTATCAAATTTTAAATTGAAAAATTATTTTGTAATTAAAAATTTATAAAATGTTCAACTTTTGTATATAAGAATTGAAAATTTAAAACAAGATTCCACGTAAGTAATGAATTCTGTTACCAAAAAATCTAAAAAATACATTTACACAGTTTATTTTTATAGTCATTTTAAGTACAAATTTGGACGAAATTACATATTAAAAACCTAGAATAACTATTTTAGTTATTTTGTTGTGATTGTATAATATTATTCTTGGGTATACTTGAAACTTCTAAAGTATACTATTATATATCTATGATCGTACCATGGTTTGTTGTTGATGTATAACGCGTTACCTAATGGATATTGTGATATGATTAATTTGGAATTTATTATTGATACCTATTATAGGTCAATTTTTTTTAAATACTATAGACTATGATATAATATTATGTCTTATACCTAGACTGACATACCGTCTCCGCTCAGAATCGTTTTTCTTATACAATGATATTATATCATTGAATTCAAATTTAATACTGTCCATTATACAGTGACCCACTTGTAACCTACTGTACAGAAGAGCGACATCCACTTACCCACCTTTTTTTTTCTTTATAATGTAGGGCATAAACACATCTAATTGATTATTATGAACAAAAAATAAAAATAATTAATTTACACGATTCTATTAATTGCTTTTATCCACTTTTCTTTTGTCTCCTTCTCGTAATCACGATTTGGAAATCGATCAAATATAATATTAGTAGTATTTTTATATGAATTACTTCAATTTACTACACAGCAACTATTTTTTGACTTTGTAGTACCACTCATTATAATTTATAATAATAATTAATAAATTATTCAACACTACTACTTACTAGTAGTTAGTATCCCTGTCAATGGTAGTTACTACTTAGTAGTTACTACTCCTGCACTAGAATGATAGTTGTTTCCCCAGAGCTCTAGTAGTACCATCGCACGCAGTCTATAGCTTATAGATAATATTTGATGTTTCCGATCCAGTCCTGCATTATTGCATTATTTTGGAAACCAATTATTATAGCATAAACTATAATTATATAACTACGAATGAATAAGTCTACTATTTTTAGAATATTAATACTCTTCTGTTTCATAATGTATTATAATGGTATTAATGTATATAAGCCTCCTTCAGCCTCCTTCAACCAACTTGTCCCACTACATGCTTCCAACACCTCAATGTCCTACAGTATACGTCGGAGATTTCAATTCTCATTGCACCAACTGGGGCTATACAACTGAAAATGAAGATGGAGAACGGCTATGTAGCTGGGCGACACTCAATTGCCTGCACCTATTATAGGATGCCAAACAAGGCGGCACCTTCGTTTCTGGCAGATGGGGCACAGCAACAACTCCTGACCTTTGTTTTGTAACAACAGACTCCCATGATCAACCCATAAGAGCTTCCCGCACTATTTTACATAACTTCCCCAGAACACAGCACAAACCAGTAGCAATAGACATAGGTTTAAACCTACCAAGAATAGAGAAACCACCGTAGGTGGAACCTACGCAAGGCAAAGTGGGAAGACTACACAAGCTATATGGAGAATAACATCAACCGTATACCTCCTTTGCCGGAGAATTACCCTAGGTTTGTCAAACTAGTTAAAAAAGCAGTGAGCACCGCCATTCCAACAGGCCACAGGCAAAATTATATTCCTTGCTGGAATAGGGAGTGTGATTCTTTACTGAAGGAATATGAACATACAGGAGATGAGACCATCGCAAACAAACTAATTAAGTCTTTAGACAACGAAAGAAGGAACAGATGGATTACGGCAATGAATAATATGGATTTCACCCACTCAAGTAGAAAGAGCTGGGAATTCCTGAGTGAAACTGGGGGCCACCCAACCCTCAAGGAAAAACGGCAATGTCACAGCAAATGCCATATCAAGCATCATCTACAAGACGTCCAATATTAAGCCAAATAAACATGAGAAATCCTAAGTAAAGAGGAAATTCAAGGAGGCACTCGAGGAGTGCGAAGATAGATCTAAGCTGGCATCAGCTTTTACTCGGGACGAGGTACAAACCGCCTTAAAATTA
>NC_042493.1:6399652-6404208 GCF_005508785.2 Acyrthosiphon pisum | reverse complement strand
TTATATGCCGTGGTACTTCAAATGTGTTTAAGAATTTGAAGGATGTTCAATGATTTTTCCAAGCGTTAAATAAATGTTGGGGAATGTGGTCATCCCACTCTAAGCGCTCTTGCCACAATTGTTGAATTATCAATTTAGCAACAACTACTAGGGGGGCCAACCAACCACAAGGATCAAAGTTTCTTGCAATTTCAGATAATAGTTCCCTTTTGGTTAGATGGGAGATAATTTTCATTGGTTCCGCCTTAAATGTGAATGTGTCATTCGTTGTGTTCCAATTAATGCCCAATATTTTTATTGGGGAATCTTGTGGAATCTATATCTTCCTTGAATGAAATCTCTTTAATTTGTTGTTCAGAGGGTATGTGTTGTAAGGCTTCACGGTGGTCGCTTGCCAATTTGCGTAGCTCAAAAACCTCCCTGATTTAATAATGCTGTAAGTTCTTGAATTTTATGTAATACTTGACTTAGATTATCACCACCAGCCATGACTTCATTAATATAAAAGTCATTTATTAAGATCTTCGGTCCTATTGGGTAGTTGTCTTACTCATCCGGTGCTAATTGTTTAAAGACACGTAAGGCATAATATGGTGAGGTGAACAATCCATATGTCACTGTTGAAAGTCTGTAACTCTGTATGGGTTTCGATGAATCATCTCTCCATACGATACCTTGAAACTGCTGATCTTCCCCGTAAACTTGTATTTGCCGGAACATTTGACGTATATCTGCGGTAAACACAAGGGCTAGAAATCTGAAATGTGTAATGACATCAACAATGTTCTTTTGCAATTTATGACCACGATATAATTGATCGTTAAGCGAACACCAATCATCCATCTTACTTGATGCATCGAAAACAACTCTTAGTTTTGTAGAAAAACTATCCAACCGACACACATGATGATGTGGTAAATAAATCAAAGGTTGTTGCTCACCTAGTTGAACTAGTTTCATGTGGTTGGAATGTTCATACTCATACATAAAGTCCTTATACATAGTCCACAAAGTTGGTTGCCCTTTGAGAGCTCGTTCAATCCTTTTGATTGGGCCGGGAACGTACAAAAATAGTCCGTGGTGCCCGGTCACCAGACACTTCGTACGCACTCTGTACACACCGACCGACTTGTGTTATGATGTGTATTTATGTATAGCACTCGACAGAAAGTGGACAGGGTCGCCGAGCAAATCCTGTGAGTGCTAGAGTGTGGTGGGTGTGTAAATGTGTGTATATATGTGTGTGTATGTGTGTGCTATAATTAAAATAATAATAAGAATAACACGATTTCTGAGGGATTAATATTGCTGTATAATTGGTAGAAAAATAATATGGACAGCAACACAACAATATAAATATAAAATATAAGCAACACGGCACTCTTGTGCCGACAATATAAAAACAATGAATGATAATAATATATATGTAAAAACTCACAGATTGTCGGTGCTTGCTGGCCAGCCGCTACTACCTGTGCCTGTATAATTTGTAATAGGAACACAACAATAATAAGCAAATACGCCTTTACACGGATAATAATATAATAATATAAATGTGATTTTAATAATTACGATCGCACTCGTGACAGTATTATAACATAATAATATTTTAGTTCGACGATTTGCGACGCGGTATACATAAACAAAATAATAATAATAATAATGCAAACGGCTATTAAAGCCGGCGCTAACAATTTAATTTAATATTATAAAAAACAATTATGATATCCGGCTATTCGAGCCAGATCACGATATAAAACAATATAATTTGATATTTAAAACTTACAAGGCGATTCGCGCCTGCAACGCATAATAATAAAAATGACGATTTGCGCTGCTTTCGCGTTAACGGTAATTAACGGACTGCCGGCTTAGGCGGCTGTGGTAATTAAACATGGACCGGCTCGTCGTCGGCGGCCGTGCCGTTTTACGTAATAGATAACAATAATATAAATAATATACAATAATATAGTAGGTAAATATAATAATATGATAATTCAATAAGACAATAAAACTAACAAGCAATATGTCGTGTGTGTGCCGGTCGGTGACGGAGTGGTGGTACGAGGTAATATAATAACATAATATTATTTTATTCGTTGGCTTGGACATCCTCCCCCCATTGAACACCTGGGGTTTCAACCAACATAGAGTCCGCTTCGGTTGGTAATAGACATAACTTGACTGTCGGACGCTTCAATTCTGCCCCGGACCCGAGGCGCATTGTTACTACTCTTATGATCCCGTCCTTACCAGGATGCACGTTAACCCTACACTGCGTGATGTATCACTGATGATACATTCAGTAAATGCTTATAGAGCAGCTGTTTTATTGTTAATAGATTTGCGATTTTATACTCATCATCGATAAAACAAGTTTTCAGTGAGTTCTAATAGTGTTTTTATAATCTCCCTGGAAAGATAATAGTGAAAATAACGTGATTGAATTTGATAAGAAAAGTATCAAAAACCTATACTTCTTAGTCACGTTTAACATTGATATCGTGGGTTATGTTGGTTTTGAAAAATGTTATTTGATTAGAAATTTTCTACAGATTATTTTTATGTATCAAACCTACGTTATATAACAGTAAGTATCCTTATTTATCCATACTTTCAAGTGTATCACCCACGATACATAGCGCCTTTATGACTTTTGTATCATAATACAAATGAAAACCGTTAATGAGCAAATGTATCATGGGTGAACACAGATAATTATAATAAATTGTATTTTTATATTTTGTTTTGATAGAACCTTAAATTTATTCTGTGATAGAACCATATTGTAATATTCATTGATATGTTTATACCATATAAAAAAATAAACGAAAATAGTTATTACATTACTATAAAACTATATTAATAGTATTGATATTAAAAACATGTGCATGAAGTGGTTTTTACTAATATTTTTAACTTTTATTTAAAATATTGTAAAATATGTTACTTTATAGTCTAATTTAAGTATTATTTTTGAAGGTTTAAGATGGCAAAACATATTTTGAGTGACTCTCAAATAATTGATTTGATGAATTTTGATATTAGTGATGATGACTTGGATTGTTCAGATGTGGAATTTGACTTGAGTATGTATTTTATTTTGCTATATGATTTTATTTTAACTTTTAATTTATGAATAATTGTTTTTAGATGATGTTTTGAAACATATAGATGATGACACAACACCATTGGTTTTCCAAGATGAATATCAAGAGCTGCAGCAACATGTGAATCCACCAGATTTAGAAGTAGAAAATGAAAAGTTAGATATAAACAATTTACCTATTTTTATTGATGATGATTTGATACTTGATAATATTGATTATAATATAATACCTGAAGTGAATAATGATGATAATCTAATACACAATGTGAATAATGATAGAAGTTTTTTTATAAATAATCGTACTACTCAAAGCCAGAAAAAAAATACTCAAAAATATTTGAAATCCGAATTAACAAAACTAAAATGGAGAGAAGCCAATTTTTGTCCTGATTCCCAGTTTTTAAACTTTGAACCTGTTCCACTTCCTGTTGAAATATCTAAATTGAAAACACCAATTGACTTTTTTTCATATTTTTTTAACGACGACCTATATTCACATATAAAATCTGAATCAATTAAATATTCAGTTCAAAAAAATATTAACAAACCCATAACTTTTACTACAAATGAGTTAGAACAGTATATTGGAATAACAATATTTACATCTATTGTTCAAATTGCTAATGTTAGGAAGTATTGGAGCTCTAGAGTCGGATATCCTCCTATAAAGTGTACCATGGGGCAGAAACGTTTTGAACAAATAAAGAGCATTATTCATTTTAATGATAATGATACAGCTCTCCCAAGAAATCATGAGGACCACGATAGATGTCATAAGCTTAGACCTATATTTGATCATTTAAATAAACAGTTTTCTAGCATTCCTCTTGAAAGAGATTTAGCTATAGATGAGCAACTGTGTGCCACAAAAGCACGCAGCTATTTAAAGCAATATTTACCTTTAAAACCACATAAGTGGGGATATAAGTTTTTTGTTTTATGTAGTAGTAAAGGATATGCATACAACTTTGAATTATACACTGGTCAAGAAAATTTTGAGAAATTTAGACTTAACACTGAACCTGATTTGATGGCTAGTGCCAATGTTGTTGTTAGACTTAGTAGAATAATTCCGGAAAAAAAAAACCACAGACTCTACTTCGATAATTATTACACTACCATACCACTTGTACAATATATGGCAAAAAAAGGTATTTTAACACTCGGAACTGTTCGTAGAAACCGAATTCCCAATTGTAAGTTTCCATCTGAAAAAATAATGCTTAAAGAACCTAGGGGAACTTCATACGAATATTTAACTGTATTTAACAACGTTCCAATAACTTCAGTCATATGGAAAGATAATAAACTGGTGACACTTCTTTCATCTTATTGTGGCATATTACCTGAGATGTCAATCAATCGATTTGATAAAAAATCCAAAAGAAATATGGAAGTAAAGTGCCCTTCTATAATTAAAGAATACAACCGCCATATGGGAGGTGTT
>NC_042493.1:6398739-6399473 GCF_005508785.2 Acyrthosiphon pisum | reverse complement strand
TTTCACTTACCGGTGATTCCTGTTCGGGGAGCCAGTTGTCGCGGACCTGTGGGGTGCCGCGTGGATGAGGAGTCTGAGGTGAGATGACCAAAGTAATGTTAGCACCAAAAAGAAAGAAAAGAAAACACAATTTTGGTGATGTAAACGACACAGGGTCGGTGTTTTATTCAACGTACGAATGGCACCGACACGGTGAATAGTGAGAACACGGTAAAAAAGAAAATAATAGCTTTCCGTATTATATGTTTGTACGCTACACTTCGCGGGGCCGTCGGTTGTCCGTACGTGTGTACCCGGCGAGGTATCGAAAACAAGTTGCTCGTTTTATCCGGTTCGCCGAACGGCCGGCCGACGGTTCCTCGCGCGGGTGTCGCGCGCTGGCGTCGTCCGTCGTCGATTGGCGGTTTGTTTGAGAAGCATAGCGCGGCTTTCCGCGTAAAAGGCTATTTGAATTCAAATAGCTATTACGCGGGACCGCGTCAAATATAAGTTGAAAAATATTAAAAATACATAGGCACAATTTTTTTTTATAAGCATTTAAAGATCAAATTTTGACAAAATGTATCAAATTTTAATTTGAAAAATTATTTTGTAGTTAAAAATTTATAAAATGTTCAATTTTTGTATCTAAGAATTAAAAATTTAAAACAAGATTCTACGTAAGTAATTAATTCTGTTACCAAAAAATCTAAAAAATACATTTACACAGTTTATTTTTTATAGTCATTTTAAGT
>NC_042493.1:6395407-6397967 GCF_005508785.2 Acyrthosiphon pisum | reverse complement strand
TTTTATTTATTTTTATTTTTATTTTTATTTTTAATTTTTTTTTGTGTCTGTCATCACCTTTTAGGACAGTAAAAGTGCTTGGATTTTCTTCAACAGTACAATTTAAGATTTAACCGTTTTGTGCAGGTTCAGATACATCAGATTGACAGTCCGTAATCATGTTAAACTTGAAACCCAATAGAAAAGGGCGTAGACGGGTTAGGGTCCAGATGATCGCGAGATGGTCGTGATGATGGTACTTCAATTTCCAAACGTAGTGCCGAACATACATTTCAATGGTTTGAACGTTAGATTTGCAGGTTCTCCAAGTTCTCCAACTGGATTATTATACCATCCAGGTACGTACTCACGACGCAATCGCTTTTTAAATCGTGAAATACGATTCCAATTAATTTTTGGAACTTCCCGGCGCACTTTTTATTCCAAAAAGCATGCATTCAAACTTTGCAGTCATTTCTTCTTCAGTATCGAACGCTGCCTTCTCCTTGGCCATCGGGTTGAACGGTATTATTTGAGTATTAGTATAAATTAATAATAACACGGCAATATGATTATGCATAACTGTATAAACATAATATATAATAACGTACAGCTGGACTATTTAAACTGTGACGGTACACACACACCGTATACCTATTCACTGTACGGCGGTGTCTGTACAAGTGAGTTTTACATACTTCAAAGGCCCTATATATGTATATCCACAACCGAGGTCAAGTTACATCCGTATAGAGAGTGAGTCGTCTACTCGTATAACTAGGTACTAAATTGTACACACGTGTCAAGGTTGACTACTAAAATTAATTGTATATTTCAACAGGAAATATCGAGGGTCGTGAAGATCACGCCATGTGATAAAGTCCCGAGTTGCGTGTTTATATTGGGCATCGGGTTCAGCTGATCCATGGTATGTTGATTAAATTAAACAAATCGACGCACAGACGTTTTTCGCCCGAAGACTTGTTCACGAGGAGTAACGGACTGGCGTACATGGAAGACGAATCAGTTATTATACCAGCCTCCTTCGTGTTGCGCAATGAGGCCGTGATTTTACGGTAATTGGAGGGCGACGTACGGTCAGTCATGTAAAGAATACTTTTAAAAAGTACTTGAGTAAATACTCAAATACTTTTTTTTTAAGTATTTAAGATACTAATCAAATACTTTAATTGTATAGTATTTCAAATACTACTTAAATACCTACCTACTTTGAAAAAGTATTTGGAATACTTTTCAAATACTTTTGGTTTTTAAAGTGGGTTTCTAATTATCGTAATATAAACACATAGGTATAAGAAGGTTATCTAATAGTTTAAAGGGAATATTGTTATTTAATAACTATATTTAGAAATCTGGTTTTCAGAAACCTTCGGGCTTCGGCTAACACAGAAATACAGAATATTTAATAAAACTTATTCTATTATTGTTACACAATAGTGGTTAATCAAATTTCTTTATTAATAACTGTATCTCTGTATTTCAAAAATATTAAAAAAAATATTATAACAAAGCAACTATATTTTTAACATAAATAATAATAAAAAATAATTAAATGTCTGTAACATTTAATTAGTAGGTATTTGTCTACTTCAGTGTCAAATGGCGACCTCTTATTGAAGAGCCTCAGCATCAAATTTTTCGATTATACTTTCAAAATCTATAGGGAATTCTTTTTGTATTTATAATATTGCTAAACTGCTCAATCGTTCTTGGCTCTTTGTGGCACTTAAGTATATTTTTAATCGTCGTAGAGCTGGGAAACTGCGTTCATTAGATGCAGTATTTGTAGGAATGGTTAAAAAAATCTTTAATATATTTGTATAAGTTGGAAATCCTGTCTGAATATCTTTAGATTTAATATAATTTATCTTTTTTATAATTGTATCACATTCATGGTTTATATAATTATTTATGTATTATTTTGATCTCACTTGATAAATCATTTGATTCTACTTTGTATGTATTACAAACTTCCTTTATTGACTGATTATTAGGATTTTCATTAAATAAAACATTATTCATAGAACTCAACAAACCTAAATCATTTTCTTTGAATTTACCGTTCATGCGCATAATTACTGTATCTATAATTCCTATAAATAATTCTTATTTATGTGAAAATGATCTTGAACAGTATGTATTGTTTGTTTTTTTCCACCACCTAATTTTAATGGTACTGATTTATTCCGTGGTAGCTTAGGCTCACTAAAACCATTATTTTCTGAAACAATAGTAGCCTTATCCCATACTTTCTGAAAATTTTCATCTGTTCTCAATTCTTCAAAATTTCTTATATTTTCTTTAACCATTTGACTTACTAAACCATAATTTAATGTTGATGATTGCAAATATTTGGATAGGACATTTGTCTTTAATAATACATCTTCCAGTAAAATTAGAGAAAATATAAATTCAAATGTTTGTATGCTTTTTAAGAAAGCATCTAGTGACGAATTAGCTTACTGCATCATTTAATAGAGTAATCGGATATACAATTTTGAAGAAATCCATGGTTATTATTTAATATTTATTATCAAAAATACATTACATCAATTATCAG
>NC_042493.1:6381225-6394217 GCF_005508785.2 Acyrthosiphon pisum | reverse complement strand
TACCCAAAATTTTAAGAAAATACATAAGCACAGTTTATTTTTATAGTCATTTAAGTTCAAATTTGGATGAAATTACATATTAAAAACCTGGAATACCTATTTTAGTTATTTTGCTGTGATTGTATAATATTACTTGTGGGTACTTGAAACTTCTAAAGTTATACCCGAGAATTTGACCGTAGCACCCGAAGGACCACTCGGTGATGCCCGAGAAACGATGTTGTTATGAGGAGGTTAATGAATTTGGCTTATGTCACCCCTACCGTTGGAGAGCGTATCTTTATTTTAGCAGCTCAGATATTTTATAGCACCACACAAGATAAATAATAAAAATAATGATTTGGCAACCGTGTGCACTATAAAATATACAATAACGAAATTTATATTTGTGGTAATTGCTGTAATAGCGGACCACACATAAAAATCACGGATCGCTGTATTAGCAGATCACAAGTATAATATTTATAATAACAATATTATAGATCGCTATATGAACGGATCATAAAAAATATATATCGTATGGACGCTGAACTAGCGGACCAAAAAAAAAAAAACACGAATAATAACAATGATATAATAATAATAAAGGGCGTTGGCCGCAGAAAGTAAACAAAAAAAAGTACTAATCTACTATTGATAATATTATAGTGCTATCTGAGGCAAAAGGCCGCCTGATAATGTATAAGACAAACACAAAGAGAATATAAATATCAAAAATATAACAATAATACAATTATAATAATCGTTTTTACATTTAATAACGGCATGAAGGAGTGATGATGAGCGGACGGAAGAGGAGGGACGATGTCGCCGTAGCGCAGATTTGCGTCCCGCGATAAGCGTTAATTGCTTGGCGCGAACAAAAGTATACTATTATATATCTATAATAGTACCACGGTTTGTTGTTGATGTATAACGCGTTACCTTATGGATATTGTGATATGATTAATTTGGAATTTATTATTGATACCTATTATAGGTCTTTTTTTTTTAATACTATAGATAAGTATACCTATAATAGGTACCTATGTCTAATACCTAGACTGACAAACCGTCTCCTCTCAGAATCGTTTTTCTTATACAGTGATATTATATCATTGAATTCAAATTTAATACTATCCATTATACAGTGACCCACTTGTAACCTACTGTACAGCAGAGCGACATCCACTTACCCACCTTTTTATAAATTTGTTTTGTACCTACTTTATTTATTCAATTAATAACTGTTGATGGGTTGACCAAATTTTAGCGTATTCAAGTAATGAACGGACTATAGTGATATACAGTGTGATCACGATAAGTGGAAACACTCAATAACTATATGCAGGCTTTATATAATATTATTTCAATTCTACTTTTTTAGCTAACTAATATAAATATTATAGACATTTTCAAATAATTAAACTATTTTGTGACGGTTAATTTTGCGCATGCGCATAATAGTTTTTTTTTAATGGTATGGCCTATTTTTGACCACAAATTATTTATTCTTTTATATTTTTTAATGAATTTTAGTGGTTGAATTTCTTTTCCAAGTTAAAAATGGCAGAGGTTTAGCTATCTGATTTTATGTTGTTTGCATGGTTGTATTTTTATTTTACGTATTATTATTATTAACCACGTATTTTATAATCAGTTAGACCCATGTAAATAACATAAATTCAGTTTTCTATAAATCGGCCATTTTTAAACTTAAAAAAGAAATTCAACCATTAAAATTCATTAAAAAATACAAAAGAATAAATAATTTGTTTCAAAAATAGGTCAAGCCATTTAAAAAAATGTATTATGCGCATGCGCAAAATTAACTGTCACAAAAATAGTATAATTATTTGAAAATGTGTATAATAATGTTTATATTAGTTAGCAAAAAAGCAGAATTGAAATATATGAAGACACATAGTTATTGAGTGTTTCCACTTATCATTATCATACTGCTGTATATATAGAGTATTAAACGCGTTGATATTAGAGAAACCAATGGTGTTAGTGTGTTACGATTTAACATCCAAGTATTTTATTAGATTTATTACAGATGTAATTAATGTGGTCATTAAACAAAAGGTTGAATGAGAAAATAACACCTTTATATTGGTGACTGGGACAAGGGAATTAGAATTAATAGAATATTGGAAGTTGATATACGAGCGAGTACGAAAAAACGATAAATCATTACATTTTTTAATGTTGATTAATAAAGCATTATCAGTACACCATTTATAAAATTTAACTATGCAATTTTGTATATCTAAACAGCTAAATGTGTTATTTATAACATTGAAAACCTTCAACTCATTAGAAAATAGCAAGAATTTACAGGTTGAAAAGCATTGGTACACATCATTGATAAAAATGTTAAATAACCACGGAGAAAGGTGGTCACCTCGTGGGACACATGAGGTAACGGAAATGGGAAAAGAAAAATAATTATAAATTTTTAGAATTTGGGGACGGGAGAAGAGATATGAGTTTAACCATGTTAATGGATCCGATACACCATACAGTTTAAGCTTATTGACAAAGGAAGTATGATTAACGCTATTGAATGCTTTTTAAGGTCAGTGTAAATAACATCAACCTGTAGACCTGTAAACCTGTAAACCAATTGCCTCTAGCAGAAAATAATGAAAGGAGAGTAGGTATGTTACGGTAGATCGACCCGGTCTAAGCACATGTTGTTAATTTATAAAAATATTTTTGAAATAGTAGTTAATTTTTGTAGCAAATAGGTATTTTATCAAAAAACTTAGATATTGCAGATAAAATTGAAATAAGGTCTATAGTTTTCGACATTTCATCTGTCACCAGATTTGAAAATAGGTTGAATAAAGCCAGATTTCTATAATGTAGGAAAAGAGATAAAAGATAAAGATGATTTAAATAATGTATAAATGGGTAGTCCTAATAAATAGCGGCAATTACGTATGATCATAGGAGGAATACCGTCAGGGCCATATGAACATTTAGGTTTACGAAAGCTTAAACCTTCAAAAATATCACCTATCATAAATTCAATATTATTTAGATCAACAGCATTATAATCAAGGCTGGGCATTAACGAGTTAAAAAGTTAAGTTACTTTTAACTAAGTTACTTAACGAGTTACTTTTTTTTAAGAAGTAACTTCTATCTTAACGAATTACTTTTTTTTTAAAGTAACTTATAACTTAACTCGTCAATTCATTTTATAATCACGTTAAATTATATACTTTTATAATTAATTTGATTATTAATATTTAGTTCATAGTTGGTAATAACAAAGTAAAATTTAAAAATTTTACCATCACTTTGGAAAACTTTTAGGTAAAAAAATAAAATATACAAATAATTTAATTATTTTGTTGGATTTCATAATATATAAGTACTTACAACAAAATACATTTTTTTAAGATATAAAGACCTACATTATAATATTATGTTATTTGTAGATCTTTAATATGAGGTGTAAATGGTGTAATTATAAGTTTTATATGAAAAAAAAAAAGTAAATTATTTTTAACTAAGTTAAGTTACTTATTTTTTCCAACTAACTTGTAACTTTAACAAGTTAAATAAAAAAGGAAAGTAACTTTTAGCTTTAAACTTAACTTACATTTTTCCAAATTAACTTAACTTAACGAGTTAAAAAAAATAGTTAACTTGCCCAGCCTTGATTATAATTAGAAAAACTAGTTGTTAGTGTAAATAAGTTAATATTAGGGCTATAAACAGAGCTATATTAGTTTCCGAAAAGTTGTATCTTTCCTAGCAGATCCAACATTCTGTGAATTGGGATCCATTGACCTATTGATTGGAAGTGCCTTTTTCTTCAACTTGGTAGGAACAGAGCACATTCCACTTGTTATAGGAAATCTTTGTCTACAATATAGTAAATTTGGTTGGGTTGTAACAGGAGGAATCGACGCAACATGTTTTGTAAACATTGGAAGAACTCTAGAGATATTGGGATATTAATGACAGGACAGAAGAGTGAGACAATTCTAAAAGTAATCTGAGATACTTGAAGATGACCAAGCGCAATCAACATATTATGGCAGTAGTTGAAAGTTTTCCTACCTAGTATTATCCGTGACATGCATGTGGCCAGTGGACATAAAGGTGAGACAAAAACACACAAGAAGATAATGGAGCACTACTATCTAATATTACAATTGCTGCTGTAAAAGCTTACATTGCTAATTGTGAAAGCTGTGCGGAAAAAAATGTATAAGAGGCATTGTTGTGTGGCCTATTTTATCTTCTTCTTTAAATGGACTTGGGAAAGTGAACCTTGTTGACTTTCAAAGTTTATCCGACAGAGATTTTAAATTTATTCTTCATTACAAAGAACTATTGACAAATTTTTAATTTTTCCGGCCTCTGAAGTGCAAAAAGGCTACGGAAGTAGCGAAAGAACACATATTTTTGACGTTTGATACCTCTCATGTTCTGCAGTCCAATAATGGTCGCAAATTTACTGCAGGTATTATAACAGAATTATGGACCAATCTAACACTAGTAAACGGTCGGCCACGATATCCAAAAAACCAAGGATCTGTAGAGAGAGGTAATTGTACCCTGAAGGATTCACTGGTGGCGTAGATGCGAGACAACAAAACTGCCACGTGTAGTTACAGCCTCGCCTTTGTACAATGCCCGTTAATACCACATACCACAAAGCTATAAATGTGACTCCATATGAAGCAGTTTTTGGTCAAAAAGCACGAATGGGACTTGCAACAAAAGTTCCTCGAGCATTATTGGAGAACATAATGACAGGAACGCTGGAAGAAGATATGTTGGACATGCTTTTTGTTCCATCTACTAATTCTACTTCAATATCTACTCCTAATCCTACCATCCCGGAATATAAGAATGATGAAGTCGTAGAAATACTCAATACTGAAGTGAGTAGAATTAAGAGTTTAAGAGATTGTATTTTTTATTTATATATAAACCAATTTTAATTTAATATTAACCTAATAATAATACAAAAATCTTTTATAACATGTAGGGTTAGGTGTGGGTAAGTGCGTTTTTGTCCAATAAATTAAGTTAATTTTAATTTTATTAATTTAAAACTAATTATCATATTTATAAATGTTGTGTAGAATATATTTTAATTTATAATATATGTCAATACTATATTTAGAATAATGCATTTTTTTATCTATATATATAAAAATGAATGTATGTGTGTCCATGTTACCTTGGCAACCATTTATATATTATTTAGAGATTTCCGTCCGTGTGTATCTCCATATTACCATGGCAACCAATTATATATTATTTTGAAATTTCCGATAAAATGTTTTGTATATAAATGGTTTCCATGGTGATATGTAGAATTATTATTCATATAGAGTTGGCAATTTTAATGGGCAACGAAGTGAACGGGATCAGATATTTATATATATATATATAGATATCCCAGACAGCAATTTTTTGTTTAATAATATTATTATAACATTATAATAACGAATAATATTAGTATAACATTATTATAATACTATTATAATATTATCATTACAAAATGCTGTCTGGGATATTATACCTCGGAGTAGAAGATAGGCTAATTTAAAAAGGGAGAGAAGCAACCCCGGGAGGTGCTCAAACAGGAATTTTGAGATTTCCGATGGAAATTTTTGTTTTTAAATGGTTGCCATGGGTTTTGAAGCTATTATAATAATTATTATTGGTTGCCGGGAAACGAAGTGCACGGGATCAGCTAGTTGAAAATAAAAATAGTTGAACTTATGTTTTTCAAGACACACTTACCCCTCCCCCTAACCCTATAAAATTAACTGTTTTTTTTTAAATTAGGTTACTAAACTAAGAAGCTAAAAATGTAATTGATGTAATTAATGAATATTCTTTACGGGAATTCGTTCGATTAGGGTCAGTTGGGACCGGACAAGGATATCGACGTTGTACTAGCCGTACAAATTGCTCATCAAAAAAGTGCACACGCAGGAAAAATTACATGATGTGTAATTCGGCGTGCCACCCCGGCCGTAGTTGCCAAAATGTATAAATATAAATAAATAACTAAAAACATTAATATAATTTCATAACTTTCGATTTTTTTTTTTTTACTTTTTTGTACACATAATTTATAGTTACAATTATATTTCATTATATTTTCAGTGTTTTATGTAAGATCATAAATATAACACATTAATTCATATTACATTATATATTATAATTGTATATGAATGGTCTTGCCGATTTTATGCAATTGGCAGTATTATGGACTTTAAGTTGCCGATTTAGTGTAATCGTAACATATACAAAATAATGTTATAAGATTATTAGAGATATTAACTTTTAACTTAACAATATTTGCTTCATTACAATCAAATTCAAAAAAATGTTTACATAGATTCTTTTTATACAGAACAATTATTCCATCGTTTTGATTCATTTTAATTTTAGTAAAATAAGTAAGTATTATAATTACGGATAAATAATATATTACAACAATTTACGTCATGCCAAGTTTCTATTAAAATTATTATATCTAAAAGCATAAGCTATGAGTATTTTAAAATTGTAAATTGTTTGTACATTTTAAAGTACTCATAACTCGCATAAAAATTAAAATATAATAAAAAGCTCATGAGGTTATCTAGATAATAATCTTACCTTAAGATTTTATAAGAGGTCAATTTAGGTACTCTAATTTTTAAATTAACGGAGCTACACGTATTTTGCTGAGCGTACAATTTGCCATGTTATGCACTTGTAAGACGAAGACAACACATGCGTGTATCACGTCCTCTTAAGCAATTTTTTAAAATTTACAAGTCGTTTGGGTAGACATTATAAACTTTTGAAATTGTGAAGTGACAACCCAGTACCATTATGATTGGTGAGGGTTACGCCCATGTTACCATCGACGACGTGCTGGACGCCGACCATACGTTAAAGGTCGTGCCAAACAATTCGTTGCCGGTTCACGTGTTAGTCGGTCGTGACCACGATTAAAGATAGTATGGTTTCCCAACGAACTATGATAAGAAACAATTTAATGATGCTCATAGTTTCTTTTATTATCAACGATACTCTAGAAGCTTTTACTAGCGCTGATAGCGTAAAAATTAAGTACTAGCCACTACTAGGCATACAAATTATATGATTTATATATATGATTCAATATTTAAACGCTTGGAGCGCCAATGCTCGGTTCCGCTAATCGTTGTGATAACAAGGAAACTCGGAGTAACACTTTATTATGGTTCGTTGTGCAACCATACTATCTTTAATCGTGGTCGTGACTCGACGTACCACACGTTAATTATATTTAAATCAAGCCAGTGAGATAGTGTTAAAAACTAATAGATGCGTATCGACTGACTACTCGTCGAGTTGCACCCCGAAAATATTAATGTTGCCGAAACAGAACCAGTCCGTCCGGCGGAAAAGCCGATTTACGCCGACATCGTGTTTGGCATCGACGTGATCGACGCTCAACGAGAATTACTAAATTACCATCGCGGGGGGGGGGGACTTTGGGGGCTTTAACGGACTACAAAGTAAAGTAAAAAGTCAATATCCTTACGCTATTTATACACATTGTATGGCATATAAAATGAACCTCATTGTCATTGATATGTTTAATATGTAAAGGTATGAATATTTTTTTATACCTACCTATTTTTATATCAATGATTTTAGTTTTTACTTATTATATTAATATTAGGAAACGAGGAATGTGTTTAACACTTTAGAATCCCTATACATACATTTTTCACATCCGTCAAAAAATCAACATTTAATTGAGATTCAAAACAATCTGAGGATAAAACATATGTCAATGATTAGACTCAGTGACACTAGATGAAACTGCCGCTATAGAAATATAGAGTGCGTTAAAGCAAGTTATAAAGCAATTATTCAAGCTTCGAAGAAGAAATCGAAAATGAAGATGATAGAGGAGTAAATGAAGCAATTGGTATATTAATATATTATTATAATAACTAATAAGTAATAATTTATTAATGAATAAAAAGTAATTATAGTCCGTTTTTTTTTTATTTTAGGAATATTAGCAAATTTAAAAAAGTGGACCATTTATAGTTTATTTATTTATCTTACATAAAGTATTAATTAATATTAATATTGTTGCCAACAAATTTCAAGAAAAACTGCAACCTTAGGGCAATCTAAAAATATTATTCAAGGTGTGATGACTTTTAAAAATTTAAGAACAACAGAATATTTTTCTCAGCTTAAAGTAATCCTGTATTTTATATATTTTTTAGGATTTGATGTGTGTATCTAAAGATTTACTGAAGTCGGAAATGGCAGTGGCAAATAATTGCATATTGAGTTATGAGTACTTTAAAATGTACAAACAATTTAAAATACTCATAGCTCGCTTTAAAATTAAATTATCATAAAAAGCCCATGAGGTTGTCTAGATAATAATCTTACCTTTAGATTTTATAAGAGGTCAATTCACTCTAATTTTTAAACTAATGGAGCTACAAGTGTTTTGCTTTGCGTAGAATTTGCTGTGTTACGCACTTGTAAGATGGAGACAACACATGCGGGTATCACGTGCTCTTAAAAATACATGTTGATTATTAGCTTTCGTTTGATACCGATTTCAAAGTTCTAGGTCTAAATGGGTGGGCTACGTGAAATCGGTGCAACTTCTAATTTTTTGGTTTCACGGTGAATGTTTGGACATGCAAATTCTAAAAATAGACTTAACATATTTGCAAATAACTTGTAAAATAATGGCATGGATGTTAAAAAATTGCAGTACTTAGATAGGTCAAATTCACGAACGACGTTTCTCCCACCTCATTAAGAGTTTTTTAATTTAAGTGAGGGCGGTGTTTGAGTAGGAATTCCGGGAGTGATGGTAGGAATTGTCAGGAATGTAGCACTAAATATGGAAAAAGTTAAAATATTGAAATGGTGGGGGGGATGAGGAAATGTACGTTAAATTTATGACAGTTTACAATTATTATAATGTTATTTACAATATTTAATTTCACATTCTTTTCTTTTTTAGTATTAAATAAGTGTTAATAATTTATAATTAAATATAATATAATATGAATAATATTTATTTACCTGGAATTACAATATTAATATTAATATATGTTAGTTAAAGTATATGGTATAAGTGTTTTAAGTTCCCCTTTTGTTGACTACAATATCATTTAATAATTATGCTAATATAATAAAATCTTCCACCAAATAATAGCTATTACTATATAATATATCTATATGAATAATATAATGAAATCATTACACGTATAATTTATGTATTTTAATGTATTTAGGGTAATCGAGTAGGTAACTAGGGTCCCTTGTAATTTCTATTATTTTTAACAACTCTCTTGATCGATTTAATACCGTATTCTAAATTACGTGTCCTAAGTAGGTATACACATTCGCGTAAAGGTATACACATTCGCACAACCGACGAGACCAACGGCGCAGATCAGTTGGACAACTGCAGTCCACCAAGCACGGCTGAACAAATCAGAGTCCCTAGAATATCGCGGCAGTCTTAAGTCCGCCAGCCGACACAGTCCGGCATTTAGGGGGCTCCGTAAAATGACTTACAGTCATTCGCCGTCGACTGACGCTCCGAGGACGCCAGCAGGTCGATTCTTGAACTCAATCCGACATGCAAACGGAAATTACTAATTAGTTGTATACGACGATAGTCGTATGGTTTGTCGTATACGTTTTATCTTATCTGTTGATGTCTATTCATGAATACCACTCCACTACTTACTTTTAAAATGGCTTAAAAACGTTGGAAAGGAATCGCTGAATCCCTGAATGTAATGCCCGTAGCGATAAAAGAATGGAAAAAATGGCGAAAGTAAATAATTTAAGGTATATTGCAGAATAATTAATACAATTTCCATTGAATAGATTGGTTATGTAAAGCTTTCTATGAAAAAGTTTTTCAATGTTTAATTATGTTGTTTAAAATGTTTTAAGAAGTTTTTATTGTATTGTACCTATATAGTATATACCATAATATTATTATCGACTTTTCAAGGCATTCGCACAAAAACTAAAACCAAACTGTCAGCTCTTCAGGCTGCTCAAAAAAGAACTGGCTATAACACACCATGTACTCCGTTGTCTTTAGAACTTATTAATACTACGAGCATAGGCATACGCAGACTTTGTCCGCAGGGGTGCCCTTAAAAAGTCCTGAACTAAAGATTCTTGTACTAATGACTATCGTAAAATGGGGTTACTTCAGACATGTGGGGGTGATTCAGGACAACACCATGATTTTTGAATTATCTTAGAATTTTAGAATACGCGTTCAATAAAAGTTGAAAGCATTATTAATTATACTCCACGTTAATATCTATTATAATTTATAACCTTCATAGAAAATAATATTTAACGATGGCATAATGTTGTCATAGTACATGTTATGGAGATAAATATAGCAAAATATTATAATTTTGGATTTTTGGATTATATAACTGATGAAGTAACAACTATTGTAGCACAACAACAAATAGACATATTTGATTGGGTTTTCGGTAACATACTCATTAACTTGTCTGTGTTAATTGGTATATGTGCAAATTGTTAAGTTACTTGATCTCATACTATAGTGTTAAATCTTCTTAATCATTACAAAACGTGGGGTGACTTCGAACTTCGGACAACACATTACCCACACAGCAAAACTATTTTTTCAAAATATTGTGAAAATATTTTTAGTACAAATTTAAATATTTGATTTAGACTGTTACAATATTTTAAAAAAATGTTAAAACATTTTAAAAACTTTATATGTTAACATTAAACGTTTTCACAATATTGTAGCTCTATATATTTTTCACAATAATATAGCTATATATTTTTACGACGATTAATTTATGCATTTTCAAAATATTTCTGAAATTATTTATCTATGATCTAAAAGTATATTATATTATATTTAATGATACCTAATACCTATAACAGACAAGTACTAAAATACTTACCACAAATATTATTAACAACGTATTGTATGTATATTATCTATTTAATATTATGTTATAATATAATTATTAACAATATTATAGTTTAATTTATGCAAATACAATGCAAGAAATATTATTTGGAGTATATGCTATAAAGTATAAACAGAAGATAAAATAGGAAAAATGATGACTTAATTACAATAATAAGGTTAAAAAAATCATGATATAAATAATTATTAAAATATTTATTTATAATAATAATATATATTATATAATATATATATATATATATATCAATTAGTATTCATTTTTTAACATTTTTATTTTTTCTCGTTAACCTGCTTGGGTCATACAATTTTTCATGGGATTTTAAATTACTATAATTGGAACTACAGAATACTTCTTAGTTGGATGTACTGCTTCTAAAAAAATATAAATAACAAATGTAATTGCAAATATCTACAATTACAGAGGAGTTATAATATTATGCATATTATACATGCCTCTACACAATATGTGTATCAATACAGTAAGTTTTTTAAGTGGATTTATTTAACAATTTTCAAAGTTGTAATATTACGTTTAAGGATGATTTAATTTAATATTTAATTTAAGTTCTAACTTACCAAATTTAACAGTGCAACATTGTCATGTAGAAAATTGGTTTTTTTCCTTTAAAACCGTTAAAATAATAATTTGTTAAGTTTATTGGATATAAAATCACTAGTAGGTATACACGAATTTCTGATTTGTTCCATATACATAAGTTTAACACAAATAGTGGAAAAAATCATTTTTTACAAGGGCCATTTTTAACGCAAATAGAATCTCCACAGTCTTAGATTTTTTTCCTTTTATTTCGTCAAGTAATTAAAGATAAAATTAGTTATATTTAAAGCATAGTGCCTAATTTTTTATTCTATAGGTTTCTTTTATACTTTAAAATTTTTAGTTTTTTTTAATTTTATTATTTTCACTAATCTCTTAGTTTACATACATTGCAAATTCATACGTAATGTTTTTCCATCGTTGGTAAATGGCTTTTGCCCGTTTATTTTATATAAATAAAAAATATATAAAATGACTCAATTATAATATATTTCTAATAAATTAATTGTTAAGTTATACCAAGATTTCAGCTTTTCATTATTGATGTTGAGGTTATATATTCAATCATGTTGATTGTTGAATTTTAGATTCAATTTGACATTGATCATTGCGCTAGAAAAACAATTTTTATATTATTTATAACATTCATTACAGTTAAAAACATAAAATAAATGATTGTATCTAAATTTTACCCAATGATAAAGCGTGATTATCAATTAATATAGTTTAATTGGATCAGAAATAGATATTTTAAAGCCATATATTATGTAAAATGTGTATATTTATTCATACACCTACAATATAATAAAAACTACATTTTGATTATGACACTCAATGATATAACATAATTTATAAGTGATGGGCAGTTAAAAGTTGTAATTAAAAAAATGTACATTAAATAAAATAACAAACAATAGCCTATAAAAAAATAATGTGAATATCATTTAAAATGTGGTAAAAAATATTTATAAGGCGAATGAAATGTTGGGTTTTATTATTAGAAATACTTAGGACATTAGAATACCTAATTCTTTATAAAAATGTATATAACTTTTAGTTACATAAAACCTAGAATATGTCTCTTTAATTTGGGCTAATAATTGTTTGACTTAATCAAATGAGCTTTGTTGAAATTATAAACAAAACACCCTATATAATGTAGTGTATAAATAATATATTCACACTTTAGTTCAGTAGACGCTGACTATGCATTTTTATAATACTACAGCATATAATATATATTATACATATTATGTCTTGTGTAGTATAGCCGGGTATACATAGTTAGTCGTTGATTTGTATTACGCCTCGTAACACTATTGTAAAACGTATTATTATACTTATTATTATATTATATATATCCGATTTTATTATTATTTACCTTTAACTTCTGTATAACTGTGTACTTCAACAGGTTATGCGCCCAGTAGTAAGATC
>NC_042493.1:6378470-6381125 GCF_005508785.2 Acyrthosiphon pisum | reverse complement strand
ATAACATAATGTAACCTCAAACATTTTCCAATACCTACATAATTTGAATTAAATTGATATTAGGGAAATGTTGTACCAATCATACCGCTGTACTTGTGGCACTGGGTAAATACCCGATGGGTAAGAAATTTATTTCGGGTAAATACCTGGGTAAATATCCATGATATAAATACCTATCCAAAATCGGGTATTTATTTTTTTTTTATCGCACCGAGGGCCGTCACACTGCTGAAGTTGGTGTGCGTGTGCGTGTTTGGCGACTACCGTGTGCTATAAATATTTTACTTAATTTTTTCAAAATCAATGCTAAATCCTTTATTTTCTATAGCTGAAGAAATTAAAATTGTAGCTGATATTAAAAAAAGAAAACTATTTATATTAGGTACAGTTCATTTAGCTGCTGAATTACTAGATCCGAAAACTCAAGGCTGTAAACTAAATAGTAATGAAAGAATTGATGCTTTAGAATTGATTTATGAATTAGGAATTTTAATGGGAGTAAATATTATGGAAGACCTGTCAAATTATTAATCAAAAAATGAGAAATTTTCAAAAAAATTTTTTTGGGAAAGTTCACTTTTATCTGAACCCTGAAAATAGTGGCAGTTTCTTAATCATATATCACCACTATCTAAAGTTACTGTCAGAATTTTGTCTGCTCCTTGTACTTCAGCTGCTACGGAGAGAACGTTTAGTAAATTAGGTACGCTATAATTTGAATTTTAATAAAAATTTACCAATTTTACCGTTAATTTGGTAAATTTACACGGTAAATTACCAAAAAATTTTTTTACGTAAAATCCACATCACTAAAATAAACTAAAAATGCCTAGTTTCCATGTACAACATATTTTGTGTCTTTAGAGTTTCTTTGACTATCCAATAGTCGAAAACAAATAATTTTAAAAATGTGTGATTTCATTATAAACACAAATGTATGCACTTATAACGCACATTTTAATGTCCTTTTCACACTTGAAGAACAATTCGAATTAGTTGAAAACAGTAGGCATTAAATGTTTCCAGTTATTCGGTTTAATTGGAAACATCGTTATTAACATTCTTGTACCTACATTGTATACGATAATGGTATTAATTGCAGTTTTGAGCATAATGAGCGCATCAGGTTAAGAAGAAATATATAATATTATTATAATATGTTTATAGAGACAAATGCGTTGCTTATAATAGTTGTATTAATGCGACTGTACTAGATGAGTAATTAATGGATTAATAATGTATTTTAAACTTGAAACCAATTTAGATAAACGAAAATCTATTTGAAATGGAGACTAAAGAATAATGACTCATATCCTGCACATTTGTATTCAGTAGGTATTTATACTAAGTCCAAGATAATTAGATTTTTCTAGAGGTTAAATGAGGCTTACAGATATTACTATATAAGTTTTCCAAACGTGTTTCTTATAGGTGGTAATTTTGGTTGTAGGTAACTATTGTAGATATATGACAGGTCATAGGTACATTCCTATCATTCCTATCAGCAGTCAACTGCAGTCTGCAGGTTATCATATTTTTCAGTCGAAGTTTCACGATTATTGGAATATAGACCACACTCATCGCCGAACGCTTGTACATAGAATTCAATTTTAGAGCCGTCCAATCTCGAAAATAATATTCATTCGAATATGTGTTTTTAAGTCTGAAGCAGCAATGATATTAGGCCAGCGAGTGCCAAGTATGCGAGTGTGTCCGAGATAGATTCTAACACTGGTTTTAAATGTATAAATGCCAAAAGGAAAAATTCCCAGTACTATTTTAATAATTGGGAAAAATAATGAAAAATTCCGGAAAAATGGAGATTTTTATGCAATAAATGTTGACATTTTCGATTTTGTTTGAGTGAAACGATGAATGTATTGATTTTACGATGATGTGTGTTTTTTTTTAATTTTTTAATTTTTTTTTTATTTTTGTGTCTGTCATCACCTTTTAGGACAGTAAAAATGCTTGGATTTTCTTCAACAGTACCTTTTATGATAGGAAAGTGAATCTAGTTGGTACTTTAGGGATCAAAAGTAACATTTTTCCAATAGTTTTCAAAAGCGCCATGAAAAACAAAAGAAAAATTAAGGAAAAACGGGAATTTTTACGCAAAATCTGTTTTCGAGAAAATTGATTTTGGTTTTTGGTGTAACTTTAAAACGAATGACTGTAGATACATGAAATTTTCACTGGTTGTCTATATTTTCATTTTCTATACATGATAACATTTTCAAAATATTTTGATTTGTTTTGGGTTGTTTACGGACAATTTCAGTTTCCAATTTAATTAGTTATTTTTTCTATGAATGTTAATAAAACTTTATTTGTTAAGTAAAAATACTTGAAAATTTAATACAAAGCTCCTACTATATTGTTACAATGACATTTGAAAAATATTAAAAATCCTTAGTCACAGTTTTTTTTTATTAGCATTTAAAGTTTAAAAAGGTGGGTAAGTGGATGTCGCTCTGCTGGACAGTAGGTTTACCAGTGGGTCACTGTATAATGGATAGTATTAAATTTGAATTAAATGATATAATATCACTGTATAAGAAAAACGATTCTGAGCGGAGACGGTTTGTCAGTCTAGATATTAGACATACCTATTATAGGTATACTTATCTATAGTATTAAAAAAAAATTGACCTA
>NC_042493.1:6375016-6377771 GCF_005508785.2 Acyrthosiphon pisum | reverse complement strand
TTTTGAAAACTATGGGAAAATTTTTACTTTTAACCCCCCCAAAGTACCAACTAGATTCACTTTCCTATCAGAAAAGATACTGTATGAAGAAAATCGAAGCACTTTTTCTGTCCTAAAAGGTGATGACAGACACAAAAAAAAAAAAAAACACACATCATTGTAAAATCAATACATTCATCGTTCCACTCAGAATCTAAAATTGACAAAATATGGAAAAATCACGAAAATTACCTAATTATTTTGAGTTTATAATTCGTAAAAATTTTTCTTTTTAGAACTAAGATTTTAAAATGTAATACAAGATTCCTCATAAGTTTTTCAACCTTTTTCAAAAAAAAAATGTCTACAAGCAAGTCAAATTAAATTTTTATGACGTTTGAAATTTATATTTTTACAACATTTGATATTCACTCGATTTCTCATGTTACAATTTTCTTATTTTGTTGTAATTAAAATAAGAATGACTGTAGATACTTGAAAATTTCACTGAATGTTCATATTAGCATTTTCTATATACGATAAAATTTTGAAAATAATTTGACTCTTTTTGAGCTGTTTACGGACATTGTAAGTTTTAAATTTTTTTAGTTTTTTTTTCTATAAATATCAATAAAGTTTTATCTGTTGGGTCAAAAAGTGTAAAAATTTAATACAAGGCTCCTGATATATTGTTACAATAGCAGTTGAAAAATACTAAAAATACATAGGCACAATTTATTTTTATAGTCATTTTAAGTTCAAATTTGGACGAAATTACATATTAAAAACTTAGAATAACTATTTTAGTTATTTTTTTGTAATTGTATAATATTATTCTTGCGTATACTTGAAACTTCTTATGTATACTATTATGTATCTATGATAGTATCACGGTTTGTTTTTGATGTATAACGCGTTATAAATACCTAATAGATCTTGTGATATGAATATATGATTAATTTGGAATTTATTATAGGTACCTATTATAGGTCAATTTTTTTTAATATCATAGACTAGGTATATAATATTATGTCTTATACCTAGACTGACATACCGTCTCCGCTCAGAATCGTTTTTCTTATAAAATGATATTATATCATTGAATTCAAATTTAATACCATCCATTATACAGTGACCCACTTGTAACCTACTGTACAGCAGAGTGACATCCACTTACCCACCTTTTTATATTTATTATTTGATATTCCCAAGTTATAATTTTTAGGTTTTTGAGCTTTTCAATTCCAAAATCGTGTATTAAAATGTTGGAGTGTAGGATATAACTCTTTTTTTCAGGTAAAAATGTCTGTAGGAGATTACAATATCTTTTATCTTTAGGTAAAAAGGTTTTTCGTGTAGGAGTTTACATTTGGCCATATGAGCCATATGTTGATGAGAAATCTCGTTCAGCTATTATATTACAACTAACTTATTACAACACTGCTACAGGCGCTCGATGGTCGACTTTTCGTGTTGTCATTAGCTCATATATGCTTAGTTTTTAAAATAAACACGATAACCACTTCACCTGGCAGTTATTTGGAATTGTTGGGTTAATCAATACATCGAACAAAAGTAATAAATGATTAGGTAACAACACGATTCGGATGTCTACAATAGATAAACGATAAAATATAACGCACACGCGCGACCATAACGAGTAGTACACATTATTGATATCCAACTGGATAATAACATATTTTATTGTTTGTATAGAATAAACCATGTAATGTGTAAATAGTATAGATAAGTGTCGTAGGGCTAAAACACCGAATTGTTAGTACTTTTAAAATAAATAAAGAGCATTGTACCTAATTAACTGTTGTGCATCATATATCTAAGTAATATATTGTTATAATAATGTTAACTTCAGCACCTTATCTATTTGGCTAAAAGACAAAACGTGCATATTTGTTTGAGACCAAACAATATCGATCAATATATTATCAAATAATCGATTAATACTAAAATATTCCGATGAGTTTTGTACCAAGTCACAGATAAACGTATTTTTTTCTATGTTTTTTTACTTGTTATTCTTTTGCATATAAATAAGCAAGTAATATAAATACATAAATGCTAAATTGTGAAATATTCATAAAAGGTTCCTAGACAATCCTGGATTAAGACATTTTGAGGCCCAGGGGCCAAAGTTTTAAATGAGGACCTTGTACGAAAAAAAAAATATATTAATGTATATTATAAGGTGTTCCGGGGTGAAGTGACCAGCCGACGTCATATAAAAGTATACAAAAAATGATAAAGAAATAGTCTTTAAAGATTGGGCCTAACTTTTTAATTTTTAGGTTATGGGCAAACTTTTTTTATCAAAATCATACATATCACGCATTTGTTTATGTATTTTCAAAAGTTTTTAACATTTTTATGTATTTTTTTTTATTTTAAAGCTATTTAATTGTCTTATCAACACTCCAAAATACGCGATTGAACTAGAAATGCACTAATTATTTTTATTAAATTAAAAAAGTAGAAAAAATTTGGCAAAAATTAGTATTTTTTAAAGGAAATCGTGTATTATTCCAAATAATTTATTACTTGGTATGGGTTTTTTGTTTTTTGTATTATTCTGCTGAATTATACTGAATAACACATTAATATACCTAGAATACCTTGAAAGTTTGGGTTTTCATAATATATTCCTGTTAATCGTCACAATCTTAGTTTTCCTAGGATTGAGTCGGTTAATTGGTCGTCATTCGTTTAATTTTATACTATTCGGTAAATTTTAGTTGTTATAATACAAAAAACAAAACTC
>NC_042493.1:6372299-6374497 GCF_005508785.2 Acyrthosiphon pisum | reverse complement strand
TATATATTAATATTATTTTTCGTACAAGGGCCTCATTTAAAACATATTAGGTATATAGGCACATAGCAATAAATAATGAATAATGTATTTATGTATCACTTTATTTATAAATTATAATTTACAAGCTTTTTTTACTAAATAAATAATTTTTTTAGTGTTACATAGCCTATAACGAAAAAAGTAATGGACAAATTAGAGGCACCTAAATAAATTCGAACTTTCGAGGCCCGGAGGCCATGGCCCCCCCTGGCCCTCCCTTAATCCAGGCTTGTTCCTAGAGTATAATAATACTAAAAACATTTATATTTGAATTGCGTAGCTTACAATTTAATGTACAACAAATTACAATATCTAAGAGTTATGTACTTTAGTAATTATTTAAAAAACTATACAATATACAGCAATAATACTATAGATAAAGCCTTAAAGGTACTTACATTTTACCTATTACATAATATTATTATAAAAGTCATACGACTGCTAATCAAAACTCAAAAGTAATAGGTACCTAGTTCTATTATACCTACTTAACCATATATAGGTACTAGGTAAGTTATGAATTGTAAAGTAGGTACCTAATTACGTATTTAATACAGTATGGCGACTGGCAGTTAAACATAACAATAGGTAATTAATAATTAAATAAAATAATTAAAATATGTAGTAATTTAATAGCGTAAAATAAATCCCATCTTTAATATTATTTTTTTTAATTGTCTCAGACCTCGGTATTTATTTTTATATTTGTATGTCTAACGTGCATAATATTAAATTGTTGTCGTAGTATATTATATTATCCCGTAACAAAAACACTCCGCCAGACTTCATTTAAAAAAAAAATATGAATATACAAATCAATATCAATTTATACAAAATATAATATTTAATTAAATATTATTAACTATTAATTATCAGTGTTGTAAAATATTTGAAAATAATATATTATAATATACACATTTATATTAATTTTAGCATCGCTATATTAGATATTTTCACAGAAAATATAATAGTAGAATTTATAGGTATAAAATAATATAATAAATCGATTTGAAAACTAATTAAAAATAAAATAATAATTATATAGTATATGTATTTTTTTTTTTTTAAAACCCTTGGCAGCTTGGCCATTGGGATAAGATACATTTTTTTTTACAAATATATGTTACAATAAATATAAAGGTTTAATAACAACAAATGTCTAGACTATAGGTTATACTAGAATAATTTATTATAAGGTTGGTGTATTCAGCTGGTTAAATAAGTATATGCATTATATTCTATTATATCAGCTTGTAGCTCCATTCACATTACCTTTATTGCAAGATACCCAAGTGGGGGACGCAATCTATATGTGCACAGATTCGAAGCTTCGAGCTGATTATTAATACCCATAAGGCCATAACCTATCTCTGTTTATTTGTTTATTTTTATGAGGTAAAGTGGGGTAAATTTAGAAACGGGGTAAGTGTAAAACCAGATGTTATCATGATCAATATTTAATTTATTGATAGTGAAACTAGAAATTTGTAAGGTGATAGTTGCATTGGATATTTCAATATAATTTGCAGCATAGTACTAGCATCTATCATGCTGTTATCACAAAATATACTTTTTTTTACAATATCATATCGTATTTTTCTATGGAAACGTGTTTTCAAATATTTTTTTTGTCAACACAAACATTAAATTTTGAATTTACGAAAAGATAAAGATACTTTATATAATGTTTACTTTAAGATTCACTTGTCTGTTTTTCATATTTGACATATTTTTACGTTGTTTTTTTCGATTATACTACACTTTCCCCAGTAAAAATACACATCGGGACAAGAGTAAAATCGTAACATGAGGAAAATGTATCACTTGATATTATACTTACCCCTTTATACGATATTAATTTAAACTAAAACTAAGTCATTATTTAATATTTACTAATTAACTAAATTATATTTGGTCAATTGCTTAGGTGAAAATGGTAAGTACGCAGGGGCGGACTGGGAGGTAAACAGCCCAGTATTCTATACAACTAAACGGCCCGAACCCCTTTATAACAGCTTCTTTATGAATACCTACTTTTTCAGGGTATAAATTATAAATAGACAATCGTTATAATATGATACACTTTATAAGGATCATAAATGTATATAATCCTTTTGATATTTTTGATGTTTGTTTACTATGGTTTTATCATTTATTTT
>NC_042493.1:6370130-6371499 GCF_005508785.2 Acyrthosiphon pisum | reverse complement strand
TTTTGCACTTGCCCCATGAAAGGGACGTTTTAACATTTAAGAGAAAAAAAAACATTATTTTTAGGTGAGTGATAATATAACTTTTTTGACTATAAATTCTTATTATGTATATCTAGAGGTATTATTTTACGGAATAATAACATTTTAAAGTTAAAAACAAAAAAAATATTGTCAAATTCAAAATGAACTTTTCATTTTTGCGTCACACTTACCCCACTTTACCTTATACAAATTCATATATCAATCCAATATTTTTTTTATATAATATCACGGTGTATACTGTATATTATTTACCTAAATAATTTTTAAGACTTAAGCATTTTTTTTAGAATATTTTTATTCAGGATACTCACAAAAATGTATCATTTTTAATTTCCACATTTTAATCTTCAAATGAAGGAACAAAATAATTATGCTAATGGAATGGGTATGTATACATGACCCGGCATGTTTTGGATAACAGACCTACCACCTACATGATGTGTTAATAAAAGTAGAAAAATTAACAAATCAAAAAAATTAATCGTCGAATGCATTTCGTACGAGTTTCAGGTGAACCGATTTATAAGTCCAATCAATTTGTAAATAATTTTGAATTGTTCAAGTATAATTAATTTATTGATTTTAACTTTAGTAAATATAATTACGAATTCGTCTTAAAGATATGTTTAAATTCAGATAAATCTGTTAAATTTTTTGGATAAATTCTAGGTGGTAGATTAACATTTTATTGAATGTTCAGTGTCTCAAGAAAAAAATCTAAAATACGGCATTTTTCATTTTCATGCGCAGACCGATAATTGTCTTTTTACCAATAATAATAATATATATCTTAACTAAACATTGTTTGATGTTAAGGCGCCATGTTAATGGCACAGAATCCAAAGCGGAAGATCAAGTTTCTTTCTGGTTAACATAATATTTGTAATAAATAATAATATAATTTATTATTTTTATTGTTGCGTAGTAGCTATTCGCGTGCGGTGTAACATTTGTTATTTAGAAATATACCCATTTTATTTATTTTTTATCTCCGACAAAATAATCATGATAATAATTACTATTGATAATTATTAATTAATCAATGTGTCTTCGACATAATGTATATAATATACATACTTACCTACTTCCGTTAAGCACTTTAAGCACGCATTAGGTATGTATATATACATAATAATTAATGAGTCGTTATACGTTACAATGTGTTATTATTATTATAATAATTGCGATTATTGTTTTATTTCATAAAAATCAAAAATAATATTATACCATTTGATCGCAGTCGATCTGATAACCTTTGCGTTGTGAAAATTTTCATGGATCAAATCATCGCAGCTGTATAACTATGTTAAATTTACTCGTTAATATA
>NC_042493.1:6364833-6370030 GCF_005508785.2 Acyrthosiphon pisum | reverse complement strand
GCTAGATAATAATTGATATTACTTTAATGGAAGGGTACTTATAGCTTAATATAAATTTTAGTTTGAAATGACTTAGCCCCTATATTAACTATCAGTAAGTTCGTAATTGTAAAAATAATACATGAGCCGTGCAACGGAACAACTGTGCAACTCAAAATACTGGGTAGTGATAATAGTAGTTTGGGTTGTGAGTTGCAACTATAAAATGGAATGCATTTATTTATTTGATAATTAATCTATATAATATATAAAAATGAATGTTTGTCTGCCTGTCCTATATGCATTCCTACATCGTTCTACCGATTGCGATGAAATTGAGTTCAAAGATAGATTATACTTAGGAGAAGAATATAGGCTACATTTTGTCGCGATAAAAGGTAAATTAGAGATGCTCAAACAATGCTTATGAGATTCACGGTGAGAGTTGAACTTTTAATTTCTTTATAAACGGTTGTCATAAGAATTTTCTTTTTTTTTACTGGAGTTTATTGGTTGCCTTCGATTAATCGGGCAGATCAGCAAGCCTGGGCATAAACGCGTTAAAAAGTTAAAAGTTAAGTTAATTTTAACTTTTAACTTAACTTTTTTTAGTTTAATTTTCATTAACTTAATTTTTAACTTAACTTATTTTAATTGATATTAACTTAATAAATAACGAGTTACTTTTAATCAAATTCAAGTTAAGTTAGGTAATTTATAAATAATTAAATAATAAAAATAAAAATTATTATTGATATTACGTAACCATTTACTAGAATAGGGAATTACAAATATAGTTAAATCAATTTCTTAAATAAATATTTATAAATATAAATATTTTACTGAAGTATGATATTGGCTATATTATCAGTTTTAGACTTTTAGTACCCTGAAAAAGTATTCAGAGTTTAAAATTAAGTACATTCTTAAATACCATGTTATTTTTATTTAATAATTTTTAAAAATGTATAGTACTCATCTATATTAGTGTATTAATAAATCAAAAGGTTGTATTTGTTTTGGCATTTTCAATTTTGTATTTTTTTCATACGTACTTCATAATTCTATTAATTCAGTACCCATGTATAGAAAAGTTATTGGCTATTTCCTGTGTTCAATAATATTTATGATTTTTATTATTTAAACCATATTACTGGATATTTATAAAGATATTATAAAAAAAAAATAATAACTTAACTTAGCTTAAGTTAATAAAGTTAATTGAAAATGTTCATATAACTTTTAACTTAACTGAGTTAAAAAAAAATTAGGTTAACTTTTAACTATTAACTGAATTAAAATGTTTTACATTAACTTAACTTAACTCAGTTAAAAATTATCATTAATTTGCCCAGGCTTGCAGATCAGTACAAGCATGCGTAAAATCAAATTTTCGAATATTGCCTTTCAAGGTGGCCGAGTCGCACTTACTACAGCGAGTTACACGCAAAAGGAGTTAAACAAGCACAATATTTTTAATATTTGTCATTTTTACAAGCTACGAAGTGAGCAGGATCAGCTAGTTAATGTATATTTGTACAATAAAAATTGTAAATTAATTTAATTGTCTAAAATCATTCTATTGCAGTGCTTGTCCATAATGTTAATGATAAACAATATAGTAATTATGTTAACCATTAGATAATGGTTAAAAAACAAGTCTGTAATTTACAAAATGTATTATATAGGTACTTACTTTGTTTGGAGATCTTCATAAATAAATGGTTACTTAAGATCATTAACTTATAATTTAGTGGTTTCAATTAGTGGTCGCAAAAATAACGTTAATACCCAAATTATATAATTTAGGTATAATATAGGTACAAAATGTACATTTTTACACAATATGCCCTTAATTGCAGGATGTCGATATGAGATACTCCATAATATACTGATACAATATAAATTATTATTTTATGTTATGATAGTAATATGTGTTTGTATACGAATGTGGGCCAGGTAGATAGATCCGGACTATGTGATTGTGATAAATATCAATATATACATAATAACGATCATATTCATACAATATAACTGGATAAATATTAGAAGTTTACCATATCTTTTGTTGGAGGCACTTAGAGCATATCAGAATATTATACGAAATTTAGGTGTTAGATATAATGTAGTCTATGTGGGACTAAACGATTATGTTATTTACTATTATGAACCGGAACGCTTGTCAATTGGTTTGTTATCTAGAATTTTATGCGTATGTCAATATTATCAATGTGTATGCTATAATAACACAATATAATAATGCATAACAATTAACAGATGATAAATTATTAACTGCAGTCCGCAACAGTTATGAAATTGGTGTCTACTAGCTATCAATAAATAATAATTGTGATCAATTATAGTTTATAGCTCATAATAAATTTAGACTATAGTACTATACTACTATTATGTTGGACCAGCTAAGCTATATTTTGTGAATATTGTCAAAATCAATAATGAAGTATCAGTGGGTTGATTATAGAGAGTAAAGGTGTTAATCACATTTTCTTCGTGGCTTCTTTTAATTTATATCTATTGCCTAAAATAATTAGGCACTAGTACTTAAGTACCTACTTTTTTGAGCATTTTTAATACTAATTTTATAGCCGATCGGTATACACCCATTATTTCACAATATTATTTTTATATCACACCGTTGCAGATCAAACAGTGTTATTCGATAAAACCTCAAATTACATAATATTATTGTTTTAAAATGTTAAAGCAATAATAAATCATCACATTTTTCTCATAACAATGTAGAGCGAAACTCAGTTTAGCAAGTAAACGTTATCAATACATAATAAATTACAAGTACTTCACAATCATATTAATATATCATAATATCAATCATTATTATTATTAGAAAATAGTATGTGCATAAATAATTTAAATAACAATGCACAAATGCCAAAAGTATTATATAAGATAATTATCGGGTTTTGATGTATTTTTTACTTTTATTTAGAACCCATTTGCTTTTTTTAAGATTATTCCATGAATTTATCGCAAATTTGGTGACATAATATTTACTATATTGAATAAATAATAATTATTTATATGATACTATCTCTATAAACAGACTTCACCCGGGAAAAAATAAACAGTTATAAAATACGACGCTATAGCTTAGTGTATCTTTGTTTTGGTGTATACCTAAATTCACGGGAAAATCGAAGTTGGTGTACCTTGCTTTGTGAACTCGACCGAGATGGGCATATGGCAGTGTGACAGATTGGATAAATCACTTGGTACATTTTTGAACGTGGTTCAAACTACTCCCTAACCTTTTCTGATATTTCAAAATTAATAAGCTTCAAAGTTTCAAACATACATTAATTTACAGGTTATATAAAATAACCTAATTTTTTTTCCGTACCCGAAATCAACCATATATATACAATTATAAACAATAACATTTTCGATTTTCATGAGCCAAAACGGAATTGTGTGAGCCATGTGTCTAACCTTCATGTGACAACCGTCACAGTAGGGGTTGAAAAACGAAGCTATGGACAGTGGACACTACCCGAATCTCAAGAAGTATGTGAACAAAATTTGGTGCCAATCTGTTCTGCAGTTTCAAGTCTATATAAGCCTCATAAATAAAACGTAAGTACATTAATTTATGATTTATATACACCTATTACCTATATATATCTCACTAAATCACTTATAAAATGCGTATAAAACGACTAATACGTAAACAATTTATTGTTTGACGAGAGAACTAAACACATTTTGAGTAAGTACGCTGGTGGTTATAAAAAATAAATCATTTTTAAAACACACCTCCCACGTGCAATCGTATAAGCATCGACTCCGCGGTGGTACCAATAAGTTGAACATGCACACTGCACAACTCATATAATATTATAAATTATAATATGCTGCTGGTGCATTCGCTCCATGGGTTAATAATAATATATGCAGTAATGCAGTAGCTATATATATATATATATATATATATAATATTATTTATATTATTATACTAAATTATTTCACGAGTGCAAAAATCGTAATTTATTTTTTAAATTATCTTTGCCTTCCTCTCTCTAGAAAAATGTCGGCGGACGCTCATGGTAAGGGAGTGAGTCTAAATACAAAGAAAATCCCTTCCATCCGAAAAACGTGTTTTCCACATCAGGCGGTTCCCCTGTAGCCCTCCCAAAAACTAAAAATTTGTTTTTCCAACATTTTCTTCCACGAATATTTAGTATGGAATTTGTGCTTATATTGTGAGCGCCTCGTTATGTTACGGAGGAAAAATATTGACCGACAATCATATTAACGTACACCAACTGGCAACTATATATACCTACTATACCTATTTGACACAATATGTACATTTCCGATATCGAAAAAACATGTGATTATCGCCGTGTCATCCAAAACAATACAATATATTATAATTTATGGGTGCGGTAGGTATTATACTCTCGTATATAACATATGCACATATGTGAGCCGTGAGGTACATTATGTGATGCATAACCCCGTCAACCCGGGTTGGGATGCACCGTTAGAAATATTACCGATATTTTCTCGAATACCCAGTACGTGCAATTTATTATTATATTATAATAATATTATGTGAACTCGAGTGGCATAATATAATATAATAGGAATAAATTCGTGTTAACCGTGATTCCCATGCCCGTTTCGCGCAGCCATATCCTATGTATGGCTATTATTACCATTGTATATTGAACGGACAACGGTACCTATATTTTATAGTATATATAAGTATATAACTAGCTGTATTCAGTGGCATATCAAATGTCAAGAATTTTTTTAAGGGGGGTGTCACCAAAATGTATATAATATTATTGTATACAATTACACATAATTCAAAATATAGTTATGGTTATATACTTATAAATTTGGCAGTATTATTTTGTCTAATAAATAAATACATTATAATAATAAATTATAAAAAACATGATCTAATAAAAACAATCGGCCAATCAAGACATTCTATAATAATATAATATATATATTTTATTAGAGAATAGGTTGTTTAGTAATTAAAAATCATAACGGAAATCTAGCCATAATATTATTGAAGTCCTGTATTATAATTTTATACATTACAACAGTACACAATTAACATAATTAAAAATATTATTTTAGGCATTATCAAAGTATTTTGAAAAAAAAAAACATTAATCATCACCTAATGATATATTAATATTTTCATACCTAATTAATTACAAAA
>NC_042493.1:6355634-6364733 GCF_005508785.2 Acyrthosiphon pisum | reverse complement strand
TACGTGTGATGCAAATATTTTATTACACAGTGCGTTGTATATTATATTTGCAGCGATTATGTTTAAGCCGTTAATATATAACCATATAAAATAATATATTATAATAAGTAATAAAGTTTCAATGGCTATCGGCACGTAATTAAATTCGAGCGTTTTTCATCGCGTATGATATAATGATATGTTATGCCATGTACATGACGATATAGACCATTATAATGTACTTGAAACTTGAAACGAACGTGATTATCGACGTAACCTCCATAATATTATTGTACGTAGGTATTTCGATGTTTTCCGAACCGCATCCGCCAATATTATTATAACCACAACGTATAATATCCGCAGGTCCACCTATATACCCATATAATATGTAATAATATTATGCACGCGACGACTTTGTTACGTTATTGCATATTATTATGCGTCTGTATTGTATATATAGTCGATCACGTGCAGCACTGCTAATACGATAATATTACTATTGAGATATAGTTATTGTTAATTGTTTCACGTTTTCGATCGAATATTCGTTTCTTCGACGGAAAACACTAAATCGAGTTGCCACTGCAATTAATCAGTTTCATAATATTATGTTCATAAATACATTATTACTGCAGTACCGCAAAATTGCAGCTGATGCATATTATACTGAGGATGTTCGGCGTTTTGTCAATTTTCAGTGCAACGTATGTATATTATGTTATATTTGCGAACCAGCTATACTATATTAGTATATTATATACCTTAAGCTGGTGTTATAAATAAATTATTTTGTAATTAATTAGGTATGAAAATATTAATATATCATTAGGTGATGATTAATGTTTTTTTTTTTTCAAAATACTTTGATAATGCCTAAAATAATATTTTTAATTATGTTAATTGTGTACTGTTGTAATGTATAAAATTATAATACAGGACTTCAATAATATTATGGCTAGATTTCCGTTATGATTTTTAATTACTAAACAACCTATTCTCTAATAAAATATATACAATATACATTATATTATTATAGAATGTCTTGATTGGCCGATTGTTTTTATTAGATCATGTTTTTTATAATTTATTATTATAATGTATTTATTTATTAGACAAAATAATACTGCCAAATTTATAAGTATATAACCATAACTATATTTTGAATTATGTGTAATTGTATACAATAATATTATATACCTATATTTTGGTGACACCCCCCTTAAAAAAATTCTTGACATTTGATATGCCACTGAATACAGCTAGTTATATACTTATATATACTATAAAATATAGGTACCGTTGTCCGTTCAATATACAATGGTAATAATAGCCATACATAGGATATGGCTGCGCGAAACGGGCATGGGAATCACGGTTAACACGAATTTATTCCTATTATATTATATTATGCCACTCGAGTCCACATAATATTATTATAATATAATAATAAATTGCACGTACCGGGTATTCGAGAAAATATCGGTAATATTTCTAACGGTGCATCCCAACCGGGTTGACGGGGTTATGCATCACATAATGTACCTCACGGCTCACATGTGCATATGTTATATACGAGAGTATAATACCTACCGCACCCATAAATTATAATATCATATTGTATTGTTTTGGATGACACGGCGAGAATCACATGTTTTTTCGAAATCGGAAATGTACATATTGTGTCAAATAGGTATAGTAGGTATATATAGTTGCCAGTTGGTGTACGTTAATATGATTGTCGGTCAATATTTTTCCTCCGTAACATAACGAGGCGCTCACAATATAAGCACAAATTCCATACTAAATATTCGTGGAAGAAAATGTTGGAAAAACAAATTTTTAGTTTTTGGGAGGGCTACAGGGGAACCGCCTGATGTGGAAAACACGTTTTTCGGATGGAAGGGATTTTCTTTGTATTTAGACTCACTCCCTTACCATGAGCGTCCGCCGACATTTTTCTAGAGAGAGGAAGGCAAAGATAATTTAAAAAATAAATTACGATTTTTGCACTCGTGAAATAATTTAGTATAATAATATAAATAATATAATATATATATATATATATATATATATATAGCTACTGCATTACTGCATATATTATTATTAACCCATGGAGCGAATGCACCAGCAGCATATTATAATTTATAATATTATATGAGTTGTGCAGTGTGCATGTTCAACTTATTGGTACCACCGCGGAGTCGATGCTTATACGATTGCACGTGGGAGGTGTGTTTTAAAAATGATTTATTTTTTATAACCACCAGCGTACTTACTCAAAATGTGTTTAGTTCTCTCGTCAAACAATAAATTGTTTACGTATTAGTCGTTTTATACGCATTTTATAAGTGATTTAGTGAGATATATATAGGTAATAGGTGTATATAAATCATAAATTAATGTACTTATGTTTTATTTATGAGGCTTATATAGACTTGAAACTGCAGAACAGATTGGCACCAAATTTTGTTCACATACTTCTTGAGATTCGGGTAGTGTCCACTGTCCATAGCTTCGTTTTTCAACCCCTACTGTGACGGTTGTCACATGAAGGTTAGACACATGGCTCACACAATTCCGTTTTGGCTCATGAAAATCGAAAATGTTATTGTTTATAATTTTATATATATGGTTGATTTCGGGTACGGAAAAAAAATTAGGTTATTTTATATAACCTGTAAATTAATGTATGTTTGAAACTTTGAAGCTTATTAATTTTGAAATATCAGAAAAGGTTAGGGAGTAGTTTGAACCACGTTCAAAAATGTACCAAGTGATTTATCCAATCTGTCACACTGCCATATGCCCATCTCGGTCGAGTTCACAAAGCAAGGTACACCAACTTCGATTTTCCCGTGAATTTAGGTATACACCAAAACAAAGATACACTAAGCTATAGCGTCGTATTTTATAACTGTTTATTTTTTCCCGGGTGAAGTCTGTTTATAGAGATAGTATCATATAAATAATTATTATTTATTCAATATAGTAAATATTATGTCACCAAATTTGCGATAAATTCATGGAATAATCTTAAATGCAGGAATCTTAAATTTTTATTTTTATTATTTAATTATTTATAAATTACCTAACTTAACTTGAATTTGATTAAAAGTAACTCGTTATTACGTTATTACAACCGTTTATAAAGAAATTAAAAGTTCAACTCTCACCGTGAATCTCATAAGCATTGTTTGAGCATCTCTAATTTACCTTTTATCGCGACAAAATGTAGCCTATATTCTTCTCCTAAGTATAATCTATCTTTGAATTCAATTTCATCGCAATCGGTAGAACGGTGTAGGAATGCATACAGGACAGGCAGACAAACATTCATTTTTATATATTATATAGATTAATTATCAAATAAATAAATGCATTCCATTTTATAGTTGCAACTCACAACCCAAACTACTATTATCACTACCCAGTATTTTGAGTTGCACAGTTGTTCCGTTGCACGGCTCATGTATTATTTTTACAATTACGAACTTACTGATAGTTAATATAGGGGCTAAGTCATTTCAAACTAAAATTTATATTAAGTTATAAGTACCCTTCCATTAAAGTAATATCAATTATTATCTAGCATTTACCTGTGTTGATTACAAATAAATGTAAAGTAAATCCACATTGCAAGCTATCAAATTTGCACATAAATTATAATTAATTATGTAGGTACAGACGTACAGTTACATATTTATTAGTTATTACTTATTAGCTATTATAACCAAAGTTGGGTATTAACTAGTTTAAAAGTTAATTTTTTTAATTTTTTCACTAAATTATTATAATTTCTTAACTTAATTAATTTGTAAATTTTTAATTAACTTATCTAGTTTAATTGATAGTTGAAATAACTTAGCTTTTCTCAGTTGATATATAAATAAAACATTGACCATCAAGTTAAACATTTTTTTTGCAAATTTTCGTCTTTGTGGTTTTAAACGTAAATATTAATATAAAAATAAAAATGGCGGGCAAGTGGGCGTCGCTCTACTGTACAGTAAGTTACAAGAGGGTCACTGTAATGGATGGTGTTAAGTTTGAATTTAATGATATAATATCATTGTATAAGAAAAATGATTTTGAAGTCAGTCAGCCAAAAAAAATTAAAAAAATTAAATTTGAAATTGTCCGTAAACAGCTCATAACAAGTCAAAATATTTTCTAAATTGTATGGTGTATAGAAAATGAGAATATAAACATTCAGTGACATTTTCAAGTATCTACATTATTCCTTTTTGAATTACAACATAATACGAAAATCTCTACATAAATACAGCAACCGAGTAAATATCCAATGTTGGAACATTTTGAACTTCTAACGCTCATATAAGTTTGATTTGAATTTCCGGTAGAGATTTTTTTATAAAATTAGACAAATTTATGAGAAATATTGTATGACATTTTCAAATCTTAGATTTAAAAATGAAAATTTTTATGAAGTTCTAACACAAAATAATTTGCACATTTTCGTGATTTTAACGTATTTTGTCGAAATTCGAACTTTAAATGCTTGAAAAAAATTGTGAGTATGTATTTTTAATATTTTTCAACTAATATTGTAACAATATATCAGGAGCCTTGTATTAAATTTTCAAGCATTTTTACCAAAAAAATAAAATTTTATTGACATTCGCGTTTTTCCTTAATTTTTTTTCCGGCGCTTTTGAAAATTCCTGGTAATTTTAAGTTTTAACTCCTCAATGCACCAACTTGATTCACTTTCCCATTGAAAAATATACTGAAATTGAAAATCGAAGCATTATTTTCAATTTTGACCACTTATCGCGTACAGTATACACAGACAAAAAAAAAAAAAAATTAAAAAACACGTATCATTGTAAAATCAATACATTCATCGCTCCGCTCAGAATCTAAAATAAAAATAATCCAATACTATTTAATAATTAAAATATTTCTGTCAGTTTTCTGCAAAATAATTTTCATTTACAGATGGTAAATAATACTATATACAAATATATTTTAGCTGTTTAGATAATATTATATGACCTTAAAGTGCTATTTGAAATAAAAAAAATGAACATTTGTTAAATTATTTACTGAGATGAGTCATATTGTGTATACTATATAGTATATAGTTTAAATATTTAATAATCATGTAAAATGAAATAGGTTTAATGTTTATACTCTGTACTTATAATGATAAAAGTTCATGAAATTGTTTATTATAATTTAATAAATTAGAAAGAACGCAGAAACGCATTCACTCTTTATGTAATCCACCCAATAATAAAAAAAAAAAATTACATATTTTTGAACTGAGTTAAGTTAATATTTTTTCCATATTAACTTTTAACTTATCGAGTTAAATTTTTGATTTGTGAACTGTTAACTTCTAACTTATCGATTTTGTGTTATCTGTGCAGTATTATTTTACTTAACTTAACTTTAAATTAGAGTTAATTAGTTCATTAATTTTACCACCTTTGATTATATAACTTTAAGTTTTAACTACCTGTATAATGTATTTTTATTTTATTTTCTAATGATTTTATATGATACTCATTACTTTATTTATGTTACTCAAAATCCAATGGTATACCTACCTATTTTTCGATTTCATTTTTTCATTTTGAGACAAGGCATTTTTATAACGCATTTTTTGGTTCTAACATGATACAAAGTAAAATTTGATTTCAAGTTTATAATTGTTTCTCAGAAAATCGAGTTCTTATTTTCTATTTACTTTGTGAAATGACCATTATATGGCGTTTTTCATTAAATATAAAATCTTACAGCTTTTTTTATGGTTTTTGTTTTAAGTTTTTAAGTCCACAATAATTTTGTCCACAGCAAAAAAAAAAATGTCTACTGGAAGGAAATATTAAATTCTTATGAACGTCTGAAGATCAAATTTATACGACATAAGATATTCACTCAAATTAATTTGAGTACTTCTTCTATAGATACATCATAGATGTCATGATGTCAATAAAATTTTATTCTTTATGTCAAAAGGCTTGAAAATTTAATAAACAGCGCTTCATTTATTGTCGAGTACCTATTTCTATTTACTTTGTGAAATGACGATTATTTGGCGTATATTTCATTATCTACATAAACAATTGTACAGTTTTGTTATGGTTATTGTTTTAAGTTTTTACTGTAACAAAAAATTTCTTAATAATTTGTAAAAACTTAAGTAAACATTTGTATAAATGTTAGCTTTGAGTATATTTTGTTATATATATTTATATATATAACATACCGAATTTTTATATATATTTTTTTAGTGATACGCGTGTTCACGGACCACTGTTATGTTCTTTCACGAGACTATCGACTTCTATTCAGTTATATACGTGGGAGGTAACTTTGCTTAATATATATTTAGCTATATATTATGATCTATCATTCTATACAACCACGGGAGGTAATTTTATATATAGGAGAGAGTATTTTCGTATAAATAAATCTACAATAAGCTTTTTTTCTGTTTTGTAATAATAGTTAGCATAATATTACACATTGACACACGGTAGGTATATATGTTATAATACAGCTTGAGAATTTATTGCATGCGTGTAGTAATAATGCATAATAAAGTTGGTAAATATGTGTAAATATGTAATAACTATAATTTAATGGTTAGGTTACCAATTGGCAATTGCAAATAACAAAAATTATTAATTAATTATTACACTATTATAGATAGTAAAGCAAATATATTTTGTAACAATAAACGATGTTTATTGATTAAACAATATAAATTACAGTCGAGAAACTAGAATATTTTTCTTGTGACTTTCAAGTTCCTATACACTCAATGCACAATTAATGAACAAATCAATTTTATACAACTTATCAAAAATTACGGTGCTTTAAATGCAAAATTATAATGCTTCAATTTTAAACTTCAGTATCTTTTCCGGTGTGAAAGTGAATCTAGTTGGTACATCTAAGAGGTAAAAATTTAAAATTCCCAATAATAAAAATACGCAGGGAAAAAATTAAGGAAAATCTAGAATTTTTACTCAAAATCAGTTTTAGACAAAATCGATTTAAGTTTTTGGTAAACTCTAAAAAAAAATTCTGTAGACACATGAAATTTTCATTGGACGTTAGTTAATATTTGCCTTTTCTATAACCATATAATTGTCTAAATATTTTGACACATATTGAGCTGTTTTTAGCATTTTCAATTTTATTAGTTTTTAGATTCTGAGCAGAGCAAGAAAGCTCGTGGTTTTACAATGATGTTTATTATTTTTTATTTTTTATCCTGTATACAACATTTCTACCAGAAGTAGTGCTTCGATTTCAAGTATAGTATCTCATCTTTTATTAAATTGGATCAAGATCACCATAGAAACGAATAAAAAATAATGATATTACAATATTAATTAAACTTACAGACTATAATAAATAATAAGAATTAAAAATATCCAGACTGACAAATCATCTCTGCTCAGAATTGTTTTTCTTATACAATGATATTATATCATTGAATTCAAGTTTAATACAATCCATTATACACTAACCCACTTGTAACCTATACTGCACAGCAATGTGACATCCACTTACCCGCTTTTTAAAGTTGTTTTATATTTCTAAAAATTGATAGATATTTTGTTATTAGGTTATTAATTATAACATAATTTGTTTGAACACAATTAAAAACTATTTTCATAAACAAACACACTTGTGAATGTTGTATAAAAGTATGTTATACATTGTCGTATTGTTTTGTTAAAATCAATAATATGATTCATCATAGATACCTGATAGGTTCATAGAAAATATCATGGATTTATAACTATGAATAAATTAGAATGTCTGTAATTTAATTGCATTATTAATCCAATCCCTCCACTTAAAAATACATTTAGTAGTAGTTAATACATAATGCTTTCCAAAAAAAACGTAGTCCGTAGGCATCTAAATTGACTATATTCAAAACCAATTTATCTACAACCGATAAGTTAATGTATTCATGTCTGTATAACTATGCATTATGCATAACATTAAAAGTTAAAGTGGTTATACTCATTATATGCACGTAATTTAAATAACATCTCAACGTTTATTGTGAAATATACAGTACTACTAATGTTTATAGATATAGTAAAACTAGATGTAAGTATTGGAATTGGACATTTAGAAAAATACGAAAGAAAAGTGTTGATAAAAATATAAAATATAAAAGACTGACAAACCGTCTCTGCTCAGAATCGTTTTACTTTCCACTTACCCACTTTTTACTTTATTTATTTTATTGGTCTATACAACAATGTACGAATGTTTGGTTTTTTTTTTTTAATTAATGTTGATAAAAAAAAATAATTCATAAGTTGTACCTAGGTGGAAATTAAATAAAAAGTTGAATGTAAATCCACAATATTTTATTATGTGTGTATAAAGTTAGAATTTTGACAAATATCGTAAAAAACGAAATTTTGCAAATTATATTGTGTTAGAAGTTCATAAAAATGTTTATTTGTATATCTAAAATTTAATAATTTAACGCAAAGTTCCTTATAACATATAAGCTTGTCTACCATTAACAAAAAAAAGTCAACTGGAAAGTCAACTAAACCACATCAAGCTGGATGTTATTGTCAATTGGCCATTTTATAAAAAAAAAACCTTTTTATGAAAAACAAATACCAACTCAATGTCAGAAATAATATTGCGAGGCGATTATCTAAGAAACATCCTGGTGCATTACGCGGGTTATACTAACAAAAATCAACATGTGTCTTTGGAAAAAATAGACAATATACAGATTTCTAGAAACCTTTATAACAAATTATCTAGAGGAAAAAATAATAACATTGGCAATAAATATGTTGTTAAGAAAGAACATATTAACATAAAATATCATTAGATTATATTCAGTAGGTGTGTAAACTGTTTTATAATGTATGAATAGAATCATTTTTAATTTAAATTACATGTGAATATATCGGGTGATTCTTTTATCATTGAACACTCATTATTTCAAAAAGTGTAAATTTTTTTGAAAATATTTTTTTACATAGTTTCAAGTTGCTTAAAAAACGACATTTTTCTTACAAATTATAATTTTAAATATTTTTTATCCTTATAATTTTTATAAGTTTTTAATTTTTTGTATGCCAGCATATAGTT
>NC_042493.1:6347155-6354480 GCF_005508785.2 Acyrthosiphon pisum | reverse complement strand
TAAAAAAAACTCTGTTTAGGTATATATTTTTTAGATTTCTGGTTACAGTATTTATTTAATTATTTATTTATTATTATTTTTCGCTTGATCCACTCGATTACTCCGTCCCCCTTATTTATTATTAATATACGGAGCAAAACTCCATTTAAAATCTGTGTACAAATATGACAGGCATAAAAGTATTGTGAAAAATTGAAACAAGAGTATAAATAATAATTTTTAATTATCTACCTATAAATTATGTATAGTATAAATAATAGGTTTTTCAAAATGAATAAGTGAATTATAAAATGAGTGTATGCAACGAGCAAAAAAAATCATTTTTGTAAGTAGGAAAACAGGCTATTGCAAATTGGGCCCACAGTGGCACGGTGAACATGACGTAGTAACAATAGTATAGAACATTGCGTCCGGTTTCTAAAATTGGGATAACTTTTGGGGAATCTTTTAATAAAATTTTAAAATTTTAGATACCTATAAATATAAAAATTTTTATGAATTTCTTACTCAAAATAATTTGTAAATTTTCATGATTTTGACGAGTTTTTAGACGATCAAAAAAAATATTGTGGACTTATGGGGTGCATAGCAAAATCTTGAACTTTAAAACATTGACAGTCAATATCTTGAACCAATATTTGCAAGAACATCAAAATCTTGAATAAATAATTCCGACAAAATATTGAATATGCAAACCGTTGAATAGCAAAATCTTGAACAGCATAATCTTGAATTAATAATTCCGACCAAATATTGAATATGAAAATCGCTGAATAGCAAAATCTTGAACATCAAAATCTTGAATAAATATTTCTGGCCAAATATTGAATATGCAAACCGTTGAATGGCAAAATCTTGAATATGTAAAACATTGATCGTCAATATTTTGAACCAATATTTACAAGAACAGCAAAATCTTGAATAAATAATTCCGACAAAATATTGAATATGCAAACCGTTGAATAGCAAAATCTTGAACAGCATAATCTTGAATTAATAATTCCGACCAAATATTTAAAACTCAAACCGTTGAATAGCAAAATCTTGAACAGCAAAATCTTGAATAAATAATTCCGAACAAATATTGAATAATATGCAAACCGTTGAATGGCAAAATCTTGAATATGTAAACCATTGAAACTCAATATCTTGAACGAAATCTTGAATTTGTCCGGTAGAGTGATCCGATTTCGATATTTTTTTTTTATCAACTTTTTAAAGATTTCTTACAGAGCTTCTTTATTTTAGGGTATCGGAGCGCATTTTTCATACGTTTTAGACCAATAAGCGGTGGTAAATTACACATACTTTGGAGTATCCGATTTAAATATTTTATACATGCTTGAATTCATTGATAAAATGTCTAGGCTTCTTAGGAAGTCGATTTTCAATTTTCAATTCAAAATGACCTTAAAATAACCAATTTTTTTTTTAGAAATCCCATGAAATAATTGCATAACTTTTGTATTTATTTTGGGCACATCTAGTTTTAAATAAAAAAAGTGATTCCTAAGTAGCATAGTCTAGAAGTTTATAAATTCAACCATTTTTTTCGAAATTACAATCGAACTTCAGGAAGTATAATTAATTTACTACCGCTATTACTTTTTAGTAGTTTTTATACTCATGCAGACAAGAATATATTTCATTTTTCACGATGCATTGACATGTGCGTGCGTGTGTGAGAGTTTCTTCTGGCGCGGTTGCCCGACTCGGAAACGATAACGGATTACGCACACTAATGTCCATTTACTACTAACACATAGATACAGTATTAATTTATATTATGTCACATGAATTGCCTAACTAGTACTCCATAAACTTGTGAAAATTGGTCATATTCAAATCATATTATATGGCTTAGAAATAGTTAGGTGTCAAATGACAATAAGACTTCGGAGTTTGGGACCGTAAGAGGTGACCGGTGACAATGAAACCAACGAGGTAATAAGGGGACCAGATATACATTTTAAAAAATGGAATTAATCTTTCATATGCTTATTTCCGTCAAAAACTTTAAGATTCTTCTTAAATTCGTCCCTGCATATCTTAGATCACTAATCGATAAAACTGAAAATCTTGTAGTAAACCAACCAGCTACCTTAAAAATTATTAGGTACCTAAGAAATTTGTATGAATTGTTATAATATTATGTATGTTTGAAAATAATATAATTAAATAAATCGGGAAATTGGGTGACGTTCTGCTGTACCCGCCTATACAGTAGGTTACAAGTGGGTCCTGTAATGGATAGTGCTAAATTTGAATTCAATTATATACTATCAATGTATAAGAAAAACGATTCTGAGCGAAGACTGTCAGTCAGCCTATGATATTAGGTACCTACTAAGTATATTTTATGATATTATTGTGAATAAAGTAATTTATATATTATATATAACCTAGGTATACCTATACGTTGAACTTTGTTTTAAATTTTCAATCCTCAGCTATAAAAATTGAACATTTTATGCATTTTAACTATAAAATTATTTTTGAATTTTTAACTTTAAATACTTATAAAAATATTGTGCCTATGTATTTTTAATATATTTTTTTAAACTGCTATTGTAACGATATATCTGGCCTTGTATTATATTTTAATTATAATTTAAAATTGAGAATGTCCAAAAACAACTCAAAATGAATCAAAATATTTTGAAAACTGTATCTAGTATAGAAATTGATAAAATAAACAGATGGTGTAAATTTAAAGTATCTACAATTATTCGTTTTTAATTACAAAAAAAGAAGAAAATCGCTACGTGAGAAATGGAGTGAATATACAATATTGTAAAAATTTGAACTTCGAACGCTCATAGACATTTAATTTAATGTTCTGGTAGACATTTTTTTTTAAAGTTATAGTAGACAAACATAATATGCGGAATTTTGTATCACGTTTTAAAATCTTAGATTTAAAAAGAAAAATGTTTATGAATTTCTACCTTAAAATAATTTGCTGATTTTCGTGATTTTTTAATGCTTATAAATAAAAATTGTGACATTGGATTTTAATATTTTTTAACTGCCATTGTAGCAATATTTATGAAGTCTTATTGTATTAAATGTTCAAGCTTTTGAAACAGAAATGTCCTTAAACAGCTCAAAATAAATCATAATATTTTTAAAATTGTATGGTGTATAGCAAATGCTAATACATTCAGTGAAAATTTCTTGTATATTCATGGTTTTTTGGTAAATTATCTTAGAGTTACACCAAAAACCAAACCTGTACAAATTCCCGTTCTTCCTTAATTTTTTTGTTGTTTTTCCCGGCGCTTTTGAAATTTTAACCTCAATGCAACAACTTAATTCACTTTCCCATTAAACAAGATACTGAAGTTGAAAATCGAAGCATTATTTTGACTACTTATCGTGTACCTACACAGACACAAATAAAAAAATAAACAAAACCACACATCACTGTAAAATCAATACCTACATTCATCGCTTCGCTCAGAATCTAAAATTAGGATTACTATAGTCTGTTTACTGTTATATGTTAATAAATTGTCACTGATGGACAATGATTGTTTTCTATGAATTGATTAAATCGTTATTTCGGTAGGTTTTAATACAGTGAAACTTCCGTGAAGTTACATACTAAAATGTTAACAAAAAAAACATCGTATTATATTGTAATTCGTTGAATAGAACAATTATTATTATACATAATTTTTTTAGTTTAATTTACATAGGTTAATTATAGGGACATTTTAATCAAACTCATTTTATTTAGGTAGGTATATTTTATCATAAAAAAGTCTTAATTTTAATCGAAATAATCTGTTAGTTTTGTTTGCTTGTTATTTTTGTAAATGGTAGTTTTTGATTAAAAAGTTTTTATTTTTTTCCATTAAAAAGTATGTATAGGTAATAGGTATCTTTTTAATATCTTGAATAGTGAATACATCGCGTTTTCAATAATTTAGATTTTACCGGTATTATTAGGCTAGGAAGATACACTTTTAAATATTAATGACAATGATTTATTGTAATATTGTATAATTTAAAATGACATATTTTACTTACACATAATGAGAAACGTGCTTTTTTGTTTATTTTCAATTTCTTAAAATTAAACACTTACATATCAATAATATCTATTACAACTCGTGAACTCTAATGACTCTATAATTTAAAAATATAGTAGTATTTTGATTTACACGTAAGAATGTAATTTAATAATATTATAAAAAATATACCCATAAAATGAAATAAAAATAAGCGCCAAACTGGTTTTCACAATTATTAATCTAGCCAGTGGATATATGGTTATGGTTAGTACCTACATATTTTTCTTCTAAACATGTGTACTTACTACTAAACCCATGTTAATTTATTAAAATATTATGGTACATTAGTAGATACGTATAATAAATGTATTATAAATAATATTATGTATAGGTATTTATAATGTTACCTTTTTAGGGACCTATAGCTATAAGACATAGGTCATAGCTGTGGCCAAATATATTTATTTATTTATTATCAACAATTTAATACGCGCTGAGCCCAATTATACAGAATATGATAATAATAATTATAATTTAAACTATGAATAACAACAATAAGTATGACAATAACTAATTAAACTTAAATAAAAACGTGAATAACAAAAATTAAATATATGACAATTATTAAAAAAATTATGGATCACTATTTTCCATACGCATCATTCTAAGGATTGGCTGATTCTTAGAATAATTGGTGATGCATTTTGGAATAAAAAATTGATAAATTTGACGGACAGAAGAGTAAGGGACTCTAAACTTAATCATAGAAAATAAAACAGGAGAATCAATACAACCATCTATTAGTAGGCGGAGAAATTTCAGGTTAGCAGACCGGCCAGTTACCAGAAACCGTGTTGTTCATCGATTAGGATTTAATTGACGGCAGCTCTGAATATAATGACTTAAGTGTTATTATTATATAATATTACATAATATTATTATACAAAATTTAGTTTCTTATCCTGTTAAAAGTTTTTTGACAATTATTAGATTACCTAAAATTTTTAATTTAAAGATATAACATTTCATAGTAGGTACCTAATATACTTCCTTAATAGGCCAGTTGGAACGGTTCTTTTTATTAGACACAAATACACAATTAAAGATAGTATGGTTACCTACCCAACAAATTTTGTAAAGTGTCAACCAAAATGAATCATAATTTTTGTTCTATAAAAAAAAGCTGGAAGCCGGAAGGTATTCCATTCCTCTTGGTTTATTTTCAATTTTGTTTTTTTTTAAATATAGTTTTGAAGTATCTATCGTTTTTCTTATTTAGTAAATAAATTTTATAATATAGATTCTGGCAATAAAAACATTAAAAATCATAAAAAAAATAGTCGTGGTTTTAAGGCACCAGCAGTCTTGTAAAGTACTTGAGTAAAAGTATTCAAATACTTTTTAAGTAATTAAATACGTATTCTAAATACATTTGAAAAAAGTACTTGGGCACAGTATTTGAATACTTTTTTGAGAGTATTTGTATTTAAAATCAAATACATTTTTCGTCTTATTTTATTTACAGGGATGCCAAAATTAAATAAAAAATACAAATTTTATTTATAGATCGTTCATCTTTGTATTTTGATATATGTATATTATTACTGTATTTATTTTTAGTGGTCTTGCATTATCGCAGAATATGATTCAATAACATTTCAAATATTTTGTAACCGTTTTGGGCCTTTAGGACCATTACAGTGTCGGATAACTTTAACCGGACAATGGACATTGTAAGACCGGCCCCCTTTGACTAAGCTATGGATTGTGTATTAGTTAAAACTTAAAAGCATCAAGTAGTGATACGTCATTTGTATTTTGTATCGTGCTGATTTTATTATATTTTTTAACATTTACAACTAGATGATTCTAAAATAAAAAATTAAATCAGTTTAAAATATGAATCTAATGATTCAATTTATCTTTAAAGTCATTACTCATAAGTCCAGGGTAAAAAGGTATAACACATTTTTAAAAGAAAAGTATTTGAAAGTATCTGTGAATACTTTTTAAAAGTATTTGTATTTGTACTTAAATACTTTTTTTAAAGTATTCAGATACATATTTTAAATACTTTTGAAAATAAGTATCTGTATCTGTACTTGAATACTTTTTAAAAGTATCTTTTACAAGACTGGGTACCAGTGGCTAATTTTTAAAAATTTTCTAGATTGATCTGAAGTTCACACTTCAACCCTCGTATTTGAATTTGATTACTAGGTAATGATTGTGAAGGAAGGTAGGGTGATCTATCAACTAAAATATACATTTTAATTACTTCTCATTGTATAAATTCTTATCTAAATTGAATATGATTATTATTATTATTCATAATGTAAACCTATATTCTTAATTAATTTTGTAAATTAATTTAACTCTAACCTAAGCTTTAGCTTGCAGGGGTTTAGTAACCTTTATTAAGTAAAAAAAAGTTTTTCGTGTATATTTGATTGGTTAAAAAATAAACTATTATTATTATAAACTTGTTTTAAATTGTGCATAGTAATGCATAGTTTACAATCATTTTCGAATGTACACTTTAGAAAAAGTTAGTTGTACAATTAATTACTTTAAGAATTCATAAAATGAATTATCCATAAAATGATTATTTTAATTGATTACACATATTGACCAATTGGGTGTCATTACTCATTTATTACGTTGTCTAATGACCTCTTAACTCCTGGACCAATCAAATCAAAAATATATACATAGATAAGATAAGAGGTAATGCTTACAATATTTTAACTTTTAACGATGCATATTAATATTTTTATACTAATTTTTTTCAATGATTTTCTCTTAATAACATCATTAGTGTTCATGGTTATTAATTATTTTAATAATAATTAATGGTATTCCACACTAACTGATAATAAGTGGCAATTCAAAAACTAAATCAATAAGATTATTATTTGAATAGGGTACCTACTTTTAATCTCATTAGAATATGTACTCTAAATACCTTTCATAAATAAAAAGTATTAAGGATATTAGTATTTTTAAATTAACAGTAAATTGTTAATAGAACTATTTATAGTTATAATAATTTAAAGAGAACTAAGACATACAATCAATTTTTAATATTAATACACTATTGAGTATAGACAATAATTATGACCAAATGCGTAAATAATACAGTAAAATATGTGTTGCATAGTGGACATCGTTTTGGATCGAGCAGAATTACACAATCATCACATACAGACTTATGTCCACATGGCACTAGTGCGATGGTTTTTTCTCTTATGGCACACACAACACACATTTCAACATTTTCTATTTTCTATTCAATGGAGTTAAAGA
>NC_042493.1:6341961-6345710 GCF_005508785.2 Acyrthosiphon pisum | reverse complement strand
CTGGATCCATTTCTTCTGGTATTATGAAGTCAGCTTCATTCCCTGAAAAATGTGTGAAACATATTTATTTGAAATATAATAATTTAAATTACAATATTATCTTACAATTAGCTTGTTCTTCATGATGTGTTTCATTTTCTTCTGACACTAAGGGTTCCGTATTGGGTGGATCATCTAATTATGAATTGATAAAATAATTTTAACAATTTGTATCTATAAAATAATAATACTAATATTATATACTTACCATAAGCAATCGGCAGCGAATCATCTGAATCATCAATTACAACTAGTTGCCTTCTTGGTCTTACAATAAATGAATCCAAGCTGTCGTTGGAATCTAGATGTTCATTTTCTTCAGATACTACTTGTTCTGCATGCTGTGTTTCATTTTCTTCTGAAACTAAGGGTTCTGTATCGGGTAGATCATCTAATTATGAATTGATGAAATAATTTTAACAATTTGTATCTATAAAATAATAATACCAATATTATATTCTTACCATAAGCAATCGGCAGCCAATCATCTGAATCATCAATTACAACTAGTTGCCTTCTTGGTCTTACAATAAATGAATCCAAGCTGTCGTTGGAATCTAGATGTTCATTTTCTTCAGATACTACTTGTTCTGCATGCTGTGTTTCATTTTCTTCTGAAACTAAGGGTTCTGTATCGAGTAGATCATCTAATTATGAATTGATGAAATCATTTTAACAATTTGCATCTATAAAATAATAATACCAATATTATATTCTTACCATAAGCAGTCGGCTGGAAATCATCTGAATCATTAATCACATTTAGTTGCCGCCTTCTCGGTCTTGGAATAAATAAATCCAAACTCTCTTCTGAATTTTCTCCGGATACCAAGTGTTCTGTAACTAAATAATTTTAATTTGTAATTATTAAAAATAATAATTGATTCTTACCATTCTCTGATTCGTCCATCACATGTAGTTGTAAATTTACACTTTCATCTGTTGATGAAGCGTTTCATTGTCCCTGGTATCGTTTGCCTGGTTATCGGCTTGCTGTATATTCAAGGCAAAATATCTTTGGTTTTCTTCATAAGAAGCCACTGTGTAAGAACACTGCTCAGAAATTCTTTGGTATTTATAAGACCTAAATTAAGTTGTCTAGTGGCATATTGAATCCGATCACTATTGGCAATATAACGACTTCTTGTATTCCTTGTCGGAGTTAAACCATTTTGTAGTTGATTTATGACGATATTGTAGTTTTTAATCAAATCACAAAGTTTATCTGTAAATAAAAATATTCATAAAATATGTCCAAGACAATGGGTACCTATATTATATAATAATTTTCCTTGTTCATTTATTTATTTTAAAATTACAGAATTTTTAATACATTTTATTTATATGAAAAGTAACAACCATTTCTTCTTTATTTGAAATTTTAATACAAACTGCTTAAAACTGAGAACATTAATATAGACAAAATGTCGTGGCCTTAAATGTTACACTTGAAGAAAATATATAAGTAGGTACATTATTTGTATCAATATTTTATTAGTATGGCCAATACGATGAGATCATTATTGAAATTATAGTTCCATATTCTAATCAGTGAGAAAGCATTTAAAAGAGTTTATATTATAAGAACAATGAATATCATTCAACATTAAACAGTTGTGTTTAGTATGACCACGTAGAATGTGTTTTATTTTGCTTTAGATATTATACCTATGGGTACAAGTCAACAGTAAAAAAAGATACCATCATTTAATTTAGGAGCAACATAAAAAGTTAGAATTTAAAAATACCAGCTATTTTATCATTAAAAACAAAAATGATTGAATTTGCCAAATCTATTTAACAATATGCCGAAAAAAATTTTAGGATATAGTAGCGTATAACACTTACTCAAAAACACCCAGATATTTGGATGAGCTACCCCAAATGAATAGCGAAGTTTGTTGTGGAAAGATTCAATGTGATTATTTGTTCTCCTAGCCTGACCGTATACTGATATTATTTCCACTCCAACCCTGTGTATCCAAAATCTAAAGAAAATATTTTCATACAGTATATTGTACATCTAAAATTTTACTAACTTATTTTCACTACAATAATTGTATACATACCTTTCGTAATAATCAAATAGAGTATTCATTTCTATTAAATACCTCCTTGCAAGTCTTTTGATGATTCTAAATCCCTGAACAATTTTTTGTGCCGGAAGTAAGGGTAATACTAAGAGTTGTCTAAGAATGTTACGGGCGTTTTCATTATTATGGACCAAATTAAGATAACCCAAAGTTTTCATCTTTTTCCAAACAGCCTGAAAATCAAGTCATATTAATATATTTTTTTATTTGTATGGTGTGTATAATAAATTACTTGATTGTGATGAAACCAACACCCTATAGGTTTTGCCGTAGGAAATTGTTCAACTAACGCACTTCTTAAACTACTTTCATAATCAGTCATTATTTTTCGTGGTCGAAAATTAGGTAGTATATCAGATTTAATGAAGGAAATGACAGATTGATAACTAGACTTATTCTTCGACTCCATCAGTACATAAACGAGAGGAATACTCTATAAAAATTAGAATATATAATATTAATTATTATTATATGTGAGTAATCTACATTTATAAATGAACATGTTATGTTTATATTGTATATATAAGTAGTGTATAACAACATACATGGTTATTTACAATCCCATGAAGAACCAAAAGTTGGTAGGATTTTGGTTTTGATGGAGTAATCCGGAATGTGCAATCAGCATGTAGCTCTCGTTTACAAATACTGAGTGCATTGTTAGTCATGATTTGACTGGCAAATATGATAGAATAATTTCCATGGGTATCTTCTACACAACCTAAAATAATAATTTTTATTATTAGATCCATATTTCTGCTTCTCTTTCTTTCTCGCACGATTGTTTTTGATACCACATTTAGGACAAGGTACATTTTGTGAGGATACATTCATAAAATACCTTTATAAATTATTTCATCATTGACCTGGTAACGATTCAAATTTCCCTGTTCAAACAAATCTCCTAATTGTCTAAGCGTATCGGGAATAAGCGGCAGAGAAGATTTTCTTGCTCTTCTCATGAGACTTTCTGCTGAACGCTGTGCATACATAGCAGATGCTTCAGGAAAACTAAAAAAAAATATTGAATTGGTATCTTATATTAATAAATGCAAAATTCACTATATAGTAGTGGCTGAGTGGCGCATACGCCATTATTTTTAAGTGTAGCTGAAAATATTCATATCCCCTCCCCCCTATGACTAATTTGTTTCATACAAAATATAGAACTAGTTAATTTATTATCTAGTTTTTCTTATTTTATTTTATACCCTATCCCCTCTGAGAAAGTAAGTTAGAAGTAGCTTCACTTGCAGATATTATTATCATAAATTATATATTATACTTTCGAGCTTCTTCATCATAAATCACAGTTAAAGGTTTAACTTGCTGGGTTGATTGAAATACCAGTTTCTCTTTAAACTGCTTTAACTTCAGGGACTGCAGATCTTGATCATGATTATGTCCACGTATTGACATAATAGAACCATTGTATATCTTTTTGATAGATGCGGAACAGAAATATTTTTTGGAATATTTACACTTGTAATACCTAAAGAAAAGTGAGAATCAAGAAAATTTTCTAAGCATTTACTTAAAAAATGACTTAATACACCTGTGGTGGTGTACCAAATGGTTGTTAGTCAAGCCCGTAACTAAAAATTATTTCATAGGTGA
>NC_042493.1:6337393-6338504 GCF_005508785.2 Acyrthosiphon pisum | reverse complement strand
GCAGGTATAAGTGTATAACAATTACAATAATGAATGATAATTAAATAATTAATTGTTTGTCTATGTATAGAGGTACCTACTAGGTAGTGGTTTACTATTGAGTAATAAAATGTAAGATTTGAGTGCAAATATTTCAACTTTCAGATATATATGAGAAATTAACGGTAGGTAGGTAATAAAAAATAAAGTATGTAGAAATAAAGTGAGTGACAGACCCAAAGCCAAAGAAATTTAAAGCTTGTACAAGCCCGCATAGCATCACTTGCCTGTTGTATATGAATGCAAAGTTTAAGGGGACGTTATGGTAACATTTGTTATTTCTGTTTTACAAGTGCCTAATATAGCAAATAATTATTAATAAATAATTAACCACCTAACCTCTATTAGTTTAAAAATTAGAGTGAATTGATCCCTTATAACATTTAAAGGTAAGATTATTATCTTGGCAATGACATAGGCTTTTCATTATATTTTAATTTTAAAGCTAGTTATGAGTCTTTTAAGATGTACAAACAATTTACAATTTTAAAAACCTCATAACTCGCTTATGTCATTGCCTAGGGCCTAGATTATAATCTTACCTTTAAATGTTATAAAAGGTCATTTCACTCTAATTTTTAAACTAATCGAGCTAAACATGATCTACTGAGCGTACAATTTTGCTATGTTACGCACTTGTAAGATGGAGACAACAAAATTTGTCACTGTAACGTCCCCTTAACAAATCAAAATAATTTAACAATATTAGGCAGATCAGGGTCATCCTAAGACTGGGGCAGCGGGACCAACGCTCCGGCACCACATCATGGACTGCATATTTGGGCCCCACACCACAGAAATAATTAATTGTATTATATAATATCATTTTTATCAAGCCATTTCTTAGAAAACGACCAAAACAATAGAATTTTAATTAAAAATAGTGCTATAATTGAAATAATAAAATAATAAATTGGTAGGTAGGTACAATGGTACACAAAACTATAAGTTATGTTAAAAAAACAATTAGGTAGGTACCTACATTAAAAAATATTGTCCATTAGTTTGTAGTAATTTATCCAATCATTTCCAATCAGTGCATGTAAGTGAATACTAACCCGCCATACCTTAA
>NC_042493.1:6336086-6337343 GCF_005508785.2 Acyrthosiphon pisum | reverse complement strand
TCTCGTTTACAAATACTGAGTGCATTGTTAGTCATGATTTGACTGGCAAATATAATAGAATGATTTCCATGGGTATCTTCTACACAACCTAAAATAATAATAATTATTATTAGAGCCATATTTCTGCTCCTCTTTCTTCCTTGCAGGATTGTTTTTGATACCACATTTAGGACAAGGTACATTTTGTGAAAATATATTCATAAAATACCTTTATAAATAATTTCATCATTGACCTGGTAACGAATCAAATTTCCCTGTTCAAATAAATCTCCTAATTGCCTAAGTGTATCGGGAATAAGTGGCAGAGAAGATTTTCTTGCTCTTCTCATTAGACTTTCTGCAGAACGCTGTGCATACATAGCAGATGCTTCAGGAAAACTACAAAAAATATTGAATTGGTATCTTATACTAATAAATGCAAAAATCACAATATAGTAGTCATCACTATATATTTTATGTATATTTTTTATATTATATATTATATATTTTTGGTTTTTGGTTTAGTGTCTTATTTTTGCATTTAACTATAAATACCTACATTTATTTATTGTATTTATTTTATTTATTATATTTATTGACTTTTGTAAAATTAATCAAAAAAGTTATAACTTGTGACTCTAAAATCTAAAAAAATAATATTATGTAAGGCTATATATATTGACATCATGTTATAAAAAAACATTAATAAATACATACATGACTAATTTGTTTCATACAAAATATAGAACTAGTTAATTTATTGTCTAGTTTTTCTTATGATTTATTTTATTTTAAGCTCCATCCAGGAAATTATCAGAAAGTAAGTTTAGAAGTAGCTTCATTTGCAGATATTATTATCATGAATCATAAATTATATTATATTATACTTTCGAGCTCTCTTCATTGTAAATCACAGTTAAAGGTTTAACTTGCTGGGTTGATTGAAGTACCAGTTTCTCTTTAAACTGCTTTAACTTCAGGGACTGCAGATCTTGATCATGATTATGTCCACGTATTGACATAATAGAACCATTGTATATCTTTTTGATAGATGCGGAACAGAAATATTTTTTGGAATATTTACACTTGTAATACCTAAAGAAAAGTGAGAATCAAGAAAATTTTCTAAGCATTTACTTAAAAAATGACTTAATACACCTGTGGTGGTGTACCAAATGGTTGTTAGTCAAGCCCGTACTAAAATTATTTCATAGGTGACTATTTAAATTATTTATAATCTTATTACGTCTTATGAATTGCAAAGAATATTTTTGTTGA
>NC_042493.1:6329163-6334922 GCF_005508785.2 Acyrthosiphon pisum | reverse complement strand
GCATAATATTTAATATATTTTAGAAAAAAAATATAATATTTTGTTTATAATTACAAAATAATTGGTGTGCAACAGATACAAAATATGTACCTACATAATATAATCATATTTGTTTATTTTATTGTTAACTAATTAGTAAATTTTGTTTGACTGTAATATTTTGAAATAAAGGGTGCTTTAACAGTTTAACCTAACAAATTAATTACTTAGTTTAAATTGTTATTTGTTAATTATTGATGCTACAAAGTCAACGAAATTTTAGGTATACATTCGTTGCTTTATATTATATTAACTATTATAACTTGTAAGTCTATATAATTAATATCTAAAAATTAATAATATAATACAACGTTTTAACGACTCTGAACGATCGATACTCACGTTATTTTGTTTCGTTTATCGTATCCGCTCTTCACATACTCATATTCATCATGTTCCATTATCATAGGCAAATTACAAAACAATATAAAAGAAAAATAACGTACACAACGGCAAACAAAATTAGAAGGAAAATGGTACTAATACCACTGTTCAGAGTAGGTACTAATGCAGTAATGCAGTCACCGTACAATGATACTCTAAGCACTGACCGCCGATAAACGATAAATGATAAACATTGTCTTTTAATAATAACATTATATTAATATCCCATAATGATTTTCAACACTGAAAATGTATATTTTTAGAAATTAAATGGTGAAAATTCCCATTGTCCAGGAATATCAATGACAATAATATTTGTAAGAAACATATCGTTAACTATTTTTAGCCTTGATCAATATTAACGATAGTGAACAAATCGTGAACGGTAAACGAGTCGACCCCGCGTAGCGTACCCCGCCAACATGGCAGTAAACGTTTTCCGAATAGGTACGGGTAAACACTAAACATCATATTATTGGTTTACGGACTCGTTTCCTAGGTCCTGACTTCAGATCATAAGTAAACGTAAACCGAATCTTTCCCATTATTAATAATTATTAATTAAGTAGGTAGCTGATCATAATAAATCATCAATTATATATGAGCTTATCCAATCACGAGGCTACAAAGTTTTAAACTCATTTGTAAGAGTAAAAGGATTTAGTTTCAATTTGGCAATTCCATTTCAGCTGATTCAGTATTAATATTTATAATATTACTTTAATGTTGACAATATATTAGCTACCCATACTTTTTTTTATCTTTTAAAATTTAATACCTATAGAAAAACTTAATTATAATCAAACAAAAAAAATAAATATTTTATATAAATACTAAATGCTTAAATAAATTGTACAAAAATTAAAATATCTTAAAAAAACCTATGTAGGGAGAAGGGACACAGGTAATGTTCTTAGATTAAAATTTGATAATAAGTGAATTTGTTCAAAAAAAAAAAAATTCTTTTATACTACTAGGTATAACATGTTAAATACACGGCAGTTATTGTATTTGCATAACTTATAAATCTATACAAATATATAATATATACAATTATAATCTAACCTCTACAAAATCTATAGTTTTTTTTTAAAATTAATATATTTTTTAAGGAGAAACTGGGAAACTGTGGTTATTAGTCCTTAAAGACTTAAGTTATTTTATTATACGATATTATCATATAATTTTTAGTTTTAAATATTTAATAAGTAGTAATTGTTACATAATATTATAATAATGCTGCTGAAAACTGTAGAATAATTTAAAAAATATACATAATATTATAATTAATCCATTCACATATTATAACCATACTTTTAACATTTTAGGTCTGAGTGGAACGATAAATGTATTGATTTTACAATGATGTGTGTTTTTTATTTTTTATTTTATTTTTGTGCCTGTGTACACGATAAGTAGTCGAAATAATGCTTCGATTTTCAACTTCAGTATCTTTTATGATAGGAAAGTGAATCTAGTTGGTACTTGGGGGGGGGGGGGGGTCAAAAGTAAAAATTTCCCAGTAGTTTTCAAAAGCGCAGTGAAAACCAAAAGGTTAATTATTAAGGAAAAACGGGAATTTTTAAGCAAAATCGAATTTTGTTTTTGGTACAACTCTTAAACAAATAACCGTAGGTACATGAAACGTTGACTAAATGTTTATATTAGCATTTTCTATACACCATAACATTTTACAAATATTTTGACTTTGTTTGAGATGTGGCTTCGTTTTCAATAGTGAGTGGTATGTGATTATTAGTTAATAATATTTAATATACCTAATACTAATTATTTAAACTATCCTTATAAATAAAAGGGTTTGTATATAGGCAAATTCAATGCAATTTTTATATTAAAAAAAATAGATAAATTATAAAACTAAAAGAAATGATAGTTTAATCTATGAAAAAGAATATTTTTATTATACAGTTGAATTCAAATAAAAAACACATTGATTTAATTAGGTACATATAAAAATTCAATTTTGTAGGAGTTTTTTGTTTTGGCAATTTAACATTTCAATAAATAAAACGTCATTTGCTATTTGCAGATATAGAAATGTTGTAAATTATAATCTTATATATTTGTTAAAGGTATGTGCTACCATAATTTTTAAACCTTTTGGTTAAATAAAAAATACAATTTTGGTTTACGATTTTGCAAATTTAATAAAAATACTAAATCTTTTAATATTGGTGTTATACTCATGAAATCTGTATGGATCCTTTGAGACACGTTTCAGAAAACAGGTATCAAGATAGTTTCCTAGCTAATAGAACTTATTAGTTTACTGTTTAGAGTTTAGTGGTAAAAAGTGTTTCTAAATTGAAATTTTCGAAAAAAAAATTCGGCGTGAAATTTTGTTTTGCCAATTTCTCAAACATAAAACAATGCTTTTTTGAGAACAGAAATTTGATCTAGAAGTGTCACTGCTATGAACCTCGATGATTAATTAAAAGACAATACGACCAATATTAAGGTTTTCTCAATATGTTACAATTTTGAAAACATATAGAAAAAAACAAAATCCTTCAAAAAAAGTACTATCTTTAACAAACCTTCAAGGGACAAAGCAGAAACGTCCCTAGATTATTTCCCAGTTGGTAAAAGTTTTTAACTAAATTATTAAGGGGGTAAATGTTGTGTTCAAAATTTGAATTTTAAAAAAAAAATTGGCGGGAAATTTTGCTTTATAAATTTCTCAATCTTAAATTCTAGATACGACTTTTTTAAGAACAGAAATTCAATCTAGTGGTCTCACTACATTGAACCTCAAAGGTTTCAAGACAATACAAAAAATATTGAAGGAGCTAGTATTTCAAAATTTACGTCCAGCCGTTCCAATTTTGTGTTTTTAGCTCAAATATATATATTATATTAGAGTGAATTGACCTATTATTTTATAGGCTTTAATATATTATTCTTATATAGATATCGATTTTACATAAATATTCTACTAAAATAAAAGTTCAAAATAATTATTACTTTAATCGTTAAACAGACGTATACCATAACGAAACGTCAGGATGTACGAATAATCATGTAAGGCGTTTTTTCAACTTTTAGCTACTCCGATTACGGGCGAAATAATGGTCGACCATAGACCCTTTTTGAATCTTAGTACACCAAAAGACCAAGATCTCAAGTTTTGTAGTGAACCCAAAATCCAAAATACACGTAATTACGTAATTTTCTAAGTACAAAAAACACATGAAAAGCCATGACTCCCGAACCAAAAGTCGGATAGCCTCGATCTCGGTATCCATCAATACGGCGCAAAGTTCTCTATAACATCCGATTACAAAAACGGCTCACCACGCCCAAAATCTAAGTTTCCGTGCTGAAAAACATTATGCAGTTGTAGGTTGAGAACCAATATTACACAATTTGTTTATATAATATAATATTTATTATTAAACTATAAATTTCCCTTGCGTATTCTAAAACATAGTTTTACTTATTTATATAGTCGCTGTAAAAATATTTTCACCAACTAACATAAGCCAGAGAAGCCAGAGGACCACCCCTTAAATACAGCTCTGAATTACTGCAAACGCACATGTATGTCAACAGCACTGCTGTGCCGACCAAAATATATGAAAAACGTGATTTTCTGCTCAAAACACGTTTCACACCTCGTAGAGTGGTCTGATTTAATTAGTTACTTTTATTGTTAGAAATAAGATGATTTTCTGCAGAGCGCATCGGTCTTTCATAGTTTTTGAAAATTGGTCATATTCAAAATCGTATAGGCTTAGATATGGAATTTTAAAAATTCAAGTCCAATGCACACTGAAAGAGTTTATCATTAAAAAAAAAAATTTAAGGGCATGAGAGTTTTTCCCGATCATTTCCCACTTTAAAGGACACTCTTTTATTTTGGGGGACGTCAGTGATGCCCGTGTGCATAGGCGGACATTTGGGGGTCTTGAGGGGGCTTAGCCCTCTCAAAACGTATAAACAGAAAAGTTAGTAGACATATTACATCATATTATATAATTTATTTTACTTATATTATTTTTGAGGGAGCTAAAATTTCTGTTTGTACGTTTTGAAAGGGCTAAGCCCCTCAAGCACCCCCAATTTCGGACTATGCCCGTGTGGTATACGTATGAAGGAGAAGATCCGTTTTTCCTATGTATTTTAAAGAAAAACATTAATTCAATATTTTGTCATTCAAGATATTGTTTTTCAAGATTTTACCATTGAGCGGTTTCCATATTCAAGATTTTATTGGAATTATTAATTCAAGATTTTGCCGTTCAAGATATGTTTTTCAAGATTTACCATTCAGCGGTTTCCATATCAAGATTTTATTGGAATTATGAATTCAAGATTTTGCCGTTCAAGATATTGTTTTTCAAGATTTTACCATTCAGCGGTTTCCATATTCAAGATTTTATTGGAATTATTAATTCAAGAAATAGACTTTCAAGATTTTGCCATTCAACTGTTTGAATATTCAATAATTTGTCGGAATTATTTATTCAAGATTTCGCAGTTCTTGAAAATATTGTTGTCAAGATATCGACGCTCAATGTCTTAAAGTTCAAGATTTTGAAGGCCTCCCGACTTATGTTCACTTTTATTTAATTTTCACCAACAAAAACCTATAAGGAACCAATTGGATACAAGCTCATATTATATTTTCTAGTCTTATAACAGAAGTAAAAATTGTTTATCAACAATATTTTTAAAAATGAATGGCGTATAAAAAATGTTAATATAAATATTCGGTGGAAATGTTATGAATTTTGTCTAAAACTGTTTTTATGTAAAAATCTCCACTTTTCCTTATTTTTTTTGGTTTTCCTGATTTGGAGTTATTTACTTTCGATCCCTCAAAGTACCAACTAGATTCACTTTTCTACCAGACAAGATACTAAAGTAAAAAATTGAAGAAATTTTAATTACCAAAACGTCCGTTAATTTGTCTGTTGCTGAGTTTCAAAGTACTAGATAATGCGTGTATGCTTATCGCAGAATATACAAATAATACAAATATTTCTAAATGTATAATATTATATACCTGTCTAAGGGAAAATGGTACATTTGTACCTATAGTATAAGTGTATATCACATAACTCCAAACTACAGACTACAGGTTATACATAATATTATCTATAAATTATTTTGATTGTGTGATACAATACGCAAATTATTGGCAATTTGGTATTAACTTCGGGAGCGTGTCGTATGGTATTCGTATACTTTTTGGCTTCACTTTCAAATAGAGATGGCCAACATAAATATTACTGAATAATCACATAATAATACTACTGCAATGCAGTCACGGTACTTTTTGGCTATTCAAAAATTGATTATCGTAATATTTT
>NC_042493.1:6284901-6329113 GCF_005508785.2 Acyrthosiphon pisum | reverse complement strand
TTTTTTAAGAAAAACGTTGTTTTATAAGCGACTTGAAATTATGTAAAAAAAATATTTTCAAAAAAAATTTACACTTTTTGAAATAATGAGTGTTCAATGATAAAAGAATCACCCGGTACAGTCGGCCCTCCTAGCCAGCCAAAACACTAGTTACATCCTTATTGTTAGTTTATACTTTATATAGGCATTATAATGCGTATATTATTGCGATGCTACTTTTCCTGCTTTTAAAATTATAACACAGTATAATATTTCTTAAATTTAGCGGTTTACCACGTTTTTAAACTTGCGCCGTCTGTGTTCTCGATAACTCGTGTATTAATATTGTAAAGGATATTAATATTATGCGTCGGTGGTATCGGGTACACCAATAACCGTTATCCTGTCCAATCTCTATACGACTATAATATTAATGTTTGTATCATAAAAACAATCTCATTGGAGCCTGAGTGCAGTCTGCACCTTACAGGAAACTTTAACTGACCAACACTCAACAGTCAACAGATACAGATTAACATTGGCTTTACTATAGTACCTATAGATACGGCTATACCTATACAAAAAATAATGTGGGCAAGTGGGTAGATACCGCTCTGTTGTACAAAATCTGTACTCTAGAGGAGTCACTGTAACGGATGCGTGTTAAATTGGAATTCAACGATATAAAAGCATTGTATGCGAAAAGTACCCACGAATAATATTTTTAATTTACAAGAGAATAATAAATTAATTATACTTATTTATTAATATATCGTTATACTTAGTGTAAAAATCTAATTTCATTCAAATGTTAACATGAAATGTCTATAAAAAAAACTCTGTTTAGGTATATATTTTTTAGATTTCTGGTTACAGTATTTATTTAATTATTTATTTATTATTATTTTTCGCTTGATCCACTCGATTACTCCGTCCCCCTTATTTATTATTAATATACGGAGCAAAACTCCATTTAAAATCTGTGTACAAATATGACAGGCATAAAAGTATTGTGAAAAATTGAAACAAGAGTATAAATAATAATTTTTTATTATCTACCTATAAATTATGTATAGTATAAATAATAGGTTTTTCAAAATGAATAAGTGAATTATAAAATGAGTGTATGCAACGAGCAAAAAAAATCATTTTTGTAAGTAGGAAAACAGGCTATTGCAAATTGGGCCCACAGTGGCACGGTGAACATGACGTAGTAACAATAGTATAGAACATTGCGTCCGGTTTCTAAAATTGGGATAACTTTTGGGGAATCTTTTAATAAAATTTTAGATACCTATAAATATAAAAATTTTTATGAATTTCTTACTCAAAATAATTTGTAAATTTTCATGATTTTGACGAGTTTTTAGACGATCAAAAAAATATTGTGGACTTATGTTCACTTTTATTTAATTTTCACCAACAAAAACCTATAAGGAACCAATTGGATACAAGCTCATATTATATTTTCAAGTCTTATAACAGAAGTAAAAATTGTTTATCAACAATATTTTTAAAAATGAATGGCGTATAAAAAATGTTAATATAAATATTCGGTGGAAATGTTATGAATTTTGTCTAAAACTGTTTTTATGTAAAAATCTCCACTTTTCCTTATTTTTTTTGGTTTTCCTGATTTGGAGTTATTTACTTTCGATCCCTCAAAGTACCAAATAGATTCACTTTTCTACCAGACAAGATACTAAAGTAAAAAATTGAAGAAATTTTAATTACCAAAACGTCCGTTAATTTGTCTGTTGCTGAGTTTCAAAGTACTAGATAATGCGTGTATGCTTATCGCAGAATATACAAATAATACAAATATTTCTAAATGTATAATATTATATACCTGTCTAAGGGAAAATGGTACATTTGTACCTATAGTATAAGTGTATATCACATAACTCCAAACTACAGACTACAGGTTATACATAATATTATCTATAAATTATTTTGATTGTGTGATACAATACGCAAATTATTGGCAATTTGGTATTAACTTCGGGAGCGTGTCGTATGGTATTCGTATACTTTTTGGCTTCACTTTCAAATAGAGATGGCCAAATAAATATTACTGAATAATCACATAATAATACTACTGCAATGCAGTCACGGTACTTTTTGGCTATTCAAAAAATTGATTATCGTAAATATTTTAGATTCTGAGCAGAGCGATGTATGTATTGATTTTATAAAGAAATTGTTTTTAAGTAGTCCAATTATATATGTTTTTTTTTACACAGAAAAGTAGTTTTTTATGTTCTGAGAAGAGTGATCAATGTATCGATAACATTTAAAAATATTTTGACTCGTTTTAAGTTATTTTTAGACTTATGAAATTTGAAAAGTTTTTAGTTTTTATTCTATAAATGTCAATAACATTTTATTCGTTGGGTAAAAAAGCTTAAAAATTTAATACTAGGTTCTTTATAAGTTGTTATAATAGCAGTGGATAAATATTAACCCTTATGCACAATTATTTTTGACAACATTTCATAACAATTTTCAAATAAGTAGTAGTGAAAAAATAATAAAATGTCTAATTTTTACAGCTAAAGATTGAAAAATCAAAACTAGGATTCTTATAAATAGTTCATAATGCAACCAAAAAATTTAAAAACCTATAACACAGATAACACAGGGTGTAACAGAAAGACAAAAAAAATAATCTATACATATGAAAAAAATTGTCAAATTCATATGGTTGATAAATTATTTAAGAAATATACTCTTGTCAGGAAATTCCCAAAAAAAATATTTTGAAAAAAGTTATTATACGTTCTAAATTAATTTACTCAAAAAAATATTGATATTTAAAAAAATTCTAAAAAATTAACTATTTTATTTATATAAATGTTTTCACCATTAAAATTGTTCCTATAATAAAATTTACTAATTGGCTATTTTGAATATTTCAAAAAAAAATTTAAACATATTTTTAATTAATTATTTTCAATATAAAAAAATAAAAATAAATGTATTTATACCATACATTATAAGCGCAAGTGACTATAAATTATATATATAAAAAAAATTTAAATATTGATTAGAACAAAAGTTATTTAATTTGTCAGATCTTTCTGTTACACTCTGTACACATACAAAGTTATTGTTTTCAGATATTATAAGTTCAAATTTGGACGAAATTACATATTAAAAATAAGAATACTATTCGTGGGTATATGAAACTTTTAGAGAATATTATTATATTTTATATCCACAATCGACATTTTTAAATGTAATTTTTTGGCATACATAAATTTAACCTACTGTTGTAAAGTTGTATTAATACCTAATAGTAAAATAAATTACTTTAATCACAATAATATCATCAAAATAATATACTTAGTAATATTATAGGTGGACCGTCTGCGCTCAGAATCGTTTTACGTATATAATGATTTTATATCAATGAATTTAAATGTTACACCATCCATTACAGTGACCCACTTGCAACCTACTGTACAGCAGAGTGACTTCCACTTACCTACTTTTTAAAGTTGTTTTTATATTTCTAAAAATTCATAAATATTTTGTTTATAGGTTATTAATTATAACATACTTTGTTTAAACACAAGTAAAAACTATTTTCTTAAGCAAACACACTTGTGGAGGTTGTATAAAAGTAATAAGTTGTACATTGTTGTATTATTCTGTTAAAATTAATAATATGATCTACCCTAATAGGTTCATGGAAAATATCCTGGATATAAAACTATGAACAAATTAGAATGTTTGTAATTTAATTGCATTATTAATCCAGTCCCTCCAGTTAAAAATAAATTTAGTAGTAGATATAGGTTAATAAATTATAGTACAATATAATGCTTCCCCCCAAAAAAAACGTAACCCGTAGGCATCTAAATTGACTAAATTCAAAACCAATTTATCAACAACCGATAAGCTAATGTAGTCATGTCTGTATAACTATGCATTATGCATAACATTAAAAGTTAAAGTGGTTATACTCATTATATGCACGTAATTTAAATAACATTTCTACGTTTATTGTGAAATACACAGTAATACTAATGTTTATAGCTATAGTAAAACTAGATGTAAGTATTGGAATTGGACATTTAGAAAAATACGAAAGAAAAGTGTTGATAAAAATATAAAATATAAAAATGTAGCTAATATAGATACTATACAATAAGTTAGGTACTTACTAGTTATTTCTTCACCAGTCACTAACAATATTATTTTATTTTTAATAGATGAAATTAAATAACATTATATTATTACTCATATTTTATTGTTTGACATAATAATAATAATATAATAATTAATTTTACTGCTATATTGTTCATACTGGAATAAAGGTAATTATTATAAAGATTAATTTGACATTAGCGATTGTGTGCAACTATTAAAAGGTAGAATTACTACACTGTTTTAGCGACCACGACGAATTTTTCTATTTTTTCATCTATTAGCCGCGTCCTCGGGAGAGGACATTTGTATACCTATTACATTGTTTCTCTATACAATATATACTCAATGATAAAAGTCTTAATAAAATCTAAATAATAATAATTTTGTAATTCTAGTTTGTACGAGTACCTAAATTTATTTATTATACTTAATTATAATTATTTATTTATTGATCATTTTATAATAAAGTATACACTCATGGTTAACAATATCTTATCTAGGTACTTAATATATTCTGGTCATACGCATTTCAATATTATTTCATTTCAGTGCTTGAACTAATGAACTAATAATTATTTTCATATTCAATAAATGTAATCAAAACTATAATGGTATAATATTGCAAAACACTAAAGTGCAGTAAAGTTCAAAAACCATTTCTCATTTTCACATATTATTGTATAATATAGATATATAGATAGGTACTTATAAATTATTTATTACATAATAATATATTGTTAAGTGGTATTTTAACCTCATTAATCATTACAGTAATAATAAACTGTGTAGTGCATTATGCAATTATTTATAAACTAGGTATTTATTGTTATTTGTTATTCAAATTTAAAATTGTATACCACTTTTATGAGAGCTTCATCTAATCGGGTTTTCCATATTACATAAGTAGTAGGTATAATATTTTTAAGGAACGCACAAAATTAGTACAACACTCTATAGTACCTAGGGGTACGTATAATTGCGTATGTAACCAAATGATAATTATATCTCATTTAAATTACTTTAAGTCTAACAACATAGCTATATAGCCATATAGGAAAGCGTACCTATATAATTCTACAGGTGGTGAGGACTGGCGAATAGGTCCAACTGTGTCAAATTTTATCTGAGGTATAGTACGTGGACATTGGTCTATAGACCCCTTAGGTTTTCATAATCTTATAACTGTCCTAAAAAATTGCAAAAGATAAAATTTCAATAAAAAAAAAAAAGCAATTGCTAGTTTATAGGTCTTAGGATGTAGGTAGATGAATTTATTGTCTTACTCAAAAAATATTTCTGAAAGAATCTACACTAATCTTACTACCCGAAAAGTATTAAAAATGCATATCATCGTTGTTTTAAACTAGGAAGTAACATACTGCAGTACATGTTCAATTCGAAAAGTGACTTTTTGTTTGCCGCTTAAATTTTAATTTTCTCATCTATAATAATCCATCTAAAATTAAAAAAAAATTAACAAACCCAGTTTGATTGTTTCAAACAACTTTTTATATTAAAAACATGGTATAAGACATAATATCATTAAAATATTATAATACAATACTTATTGACGTAATTGAAGCTTTTTTCACTACATATTATTTCGTCTGTTCTGTATTCGTTCGTAGTACATTTGCATGACTGCAAGTCACCAAGTCGCGAGAGACTATATATAGTCTAATATATTAGATTACCGTCTGTCGTAGCCCAGACAGTATTTTGTAATGATATCTAATATTATTATAAATTATAATAACGTTATACTAATATTATAATCACGAATAATATTAATGTAATGTTAAAATAATATTTTTATATAAAAAAATTGCTATCTGGGAGGTAGGTATACAGGTATACTGTACTTGAATATGAGATTATCTGATCGTCTCTATAACATTATTACTAAAATCAAAATGCCATTAAGATGTCACCTTAAGATTCTAACCGTATACCTAATTGTCGACAGTAAGGTGGTTATCATTCGATAAAGAGACTCGTAAAATCTTAAGTAAAGATTATTTATTTTGTGAAATATTTTTCCCAAAACGATATTAATATCCAAACACGATATTGTCATATTGATCGACGATATTATAATTATAAAAATTATGAAATTAAAAAAAAATGACTGATATACAAACAAATTTTAAAATATTATGAGCTTTTCTTAAAATATGTATACATATAGACGTAATATAGACGAAATAATAATTTGCAAAATCAAAGTTTGTATTTAATTTCATCGTTTCACAAAACAAACTTATATCTTACCCAGAGAGTAGCTAATATATGACCAGCACAAAAAACCATGCGAATTCAAGAAGCCACAAACCCTAATTATTATTAGTACCTATAGTTATTATATACAGTTCTGCGCACAGCAGTTCATCGGTACCTATATTATACGCGACATAATACATTATAATGACAATAACAATATACTGTTGTCATCGTTCGCGTTACAATAATGCTTTATACACTGTTGTATGCTTTGTTATATGCCTATTATATACATTGCACTGTTGCAGTAAATGCCGCAGATATTGTGTCGTCGTAAATCGTGTAATGGTCGTATGCCATCCGAGCGATCGAGTTTGTGTACAGTCATCGCCGTCGTGCGCGTACCTATTATAACACCATAGACCGTCGACAAGCAATAAATCGCAGTAGACAGTATCTATGTAGGTAGGAACCTAAACCCATTAAGCAAGTTTTCCCGACGTTCCGAGCTGCCCATCAACTATACAATGCCTTAAACAGGACTATAATATGGGGGGGGGGGGCTACTACTATAGGCTAAATAATATATTAGTAGTTTCAAATGTTTGTAAATACCTACATTTACATACTTTCCATTTTGTAAGGTTGGTGGAGGGGATGGTGCCCAACACCTTACCCCTCCCCCTTTTCTACGGTCCTGGTCCGATGATCAGCTTCTTGTCACTCCTGCGATCAAAGTTGCGTGAAATTTGGTTCTCTGTCAGCGGTGAGTACGCGCATAATAATGTCTATTCCGCCAAGGAAAATATGAGAACCTAAATCTTACCTTACGAGCTCCCGCCCAAGGCAGAATTATAGAGTTAGGAAAAATTAACAATCGACAACAACCCAAGAAAGATTTGGCACGAAAATTATAATAAATTAAAACTAAATTTATACAAAAAGCATTTTAAAATAATATAATGTTTTCTTTTCACTATTATAATATGCAGTAATTTTCAATATAATATTAATAATTATTATCACTGCAACAATATTATTAAACTTTTTTTTATATTAACTAGAACCATGATAATAATTTTAGAAATATTCAAATTTAGTTAAATTTTTTCTTTATCTGTCTTGTATTACTCATAATTTATTATTGTGTAAATATAACTCACAGCAGTTATAAAATACATATTTTTTAAAATTTTTTTCTAAATATCTATTATCTACGAAATAAAATATATATTTAAAAGGAATTATAAAAGGCTTTGTAGGTATAAATGTGAACGTATATCCTAACAGCTTTGGTCTAGCTCTATCCCCACCTTAAAAACAGTTTAACCTCGTGGTAAATTCGGTCTACACTATGAATTTGAGTCAGAAAAAATATGTTCTTATTTTGGAGAATTTTCCGGTTTTGCAAAAAGTAGCAAGAGGGGTGAGCACCTACATTTGAATTCTGTATATTCTACAATTTCTACTTTCAATATACACATGGTTTTCATTTCCCAATGATTACTATAGTTAATGATTTATAAACGTAAATATTACCCTTAGGACACAATATTTAATGAATAATAGCACGTCGTGCAGTAACACACTGTGAACAGATATTTTGTAATTATTTCTTTATCTCCGTCGCATCGCGAAATCTGTTGTGTATATTATATTAAATTGCAAGTCAGGTGCACGCGCAGTCTATACCGCGGTACAGAACATAGACCATAAAGACGATCTTTATTATTTTACGGCAGTGTAAAGCAATAATATAATGCGTATAGTGTTGTAACATACCTGGTAGGTACATGATACACCGCATATTGTGTATATAGGTACATTATATTATTATTATTATAACCAACTTGTATGCGTATGTTTTGTTCATTGTTTCAGGCAAAGAAGGTGCTTTGTATATTATATAAATTATTAAACAAAAAAAAAACAATATCCGCTTTTTATTGCCCGATGGCGGTGACCAAATGCCACTTTACTTATATACATTATAATATAGTAGCTACACGTGTAACAACTATATTATATCTAAGCCTGGCTACCTTAATACCTATTCCATCGCCGAGTGTACCTTGTCGGTTCTACTCAAACTCAACGTTATACCTATTACCTACCATGTATAGGTATATAAAAATATTATATACTTATAATATAGGTACTTACCAATATTATTATATTATGCACTTCATTAACCGGTCCCATCGTTTACACCGTCAGCAATTATCAATATAATATAATATTTTATAAAGTATTATAGTATTTTGTGGTAATAATACGACGACGTAGATATATTATAACTTTTACATTATTATATTGATACTGGTATTATGAATATAATATATTGGACACGAATGGTTAGGACCGTTCATCGCGTACATGGTATATTGTATATTTGTATACACAGTTTAAGGTGAATCTCCTAGCATGCCTAATTTTTTCCTTTAATAATGGAATAATATATATATATAAATAATGAATTATTTGATACTTGGAATTTTTAAATATACTTAAAAATCATGTTTTCCAATTCTTGAGATTTGAAGTGAATGTAAGTACCCATGTTAGTAACCTAACCTAATTAAAGTTTTGAACAATAGTTTCACCGTTATAAAAATTAATATATTAAAGATAATAGTCCTTAAAAATGGTTTTAAAAAAATATAAAATAGATGTAAGTATTAGGTCTAGTATTTATTATAAGCAGGTCCTACTTAAAATTTTTCCAAATTTTAAATGTCTATAGATTTTAATATTAATTGCTAACATTTTCAAATCATTATCGTGGACATACTATTATCCTTAGACCTTAGTACACAAACAGAGTTAAATAAATACTCATTCGAAGTTTGATTTTAATACGACAACAATTTCAGAAAAGTTAACTGCCAAATAATTTTTAATAGAAAAGATAGTTTTCGTTTAAAAAACGGAATTATTCATTTCCGTAGAACAATCCTTAATAGTAGTACTATCAATTTCTAGAATTTGAAAATAATATGGTCTTTAAGTATATTTAATAATTCCAACAGTCAGATTTTGCATAACTTCATTATTGAATCGAAAAGAAGGGGTGAGCATGTTTGGTGAATCACCCTGTATATATTACATTATACCTATAGGTGTATAATGTATATAATCACTGACGAAATAACGACGTACGCTGGTCGTTGTGGAAGTAGTGGTGGCGATGCGGTCCTCGTGAGTACACGACACGGTACCTATAATAATAATAATAATAATATATACCTACGCAACACTATGCGCATTGTAATATTGTATATATACAATATATATATATTGTATTTACAGCAATATAATACTATATAATATTATGTTATTTTGTCTGTTTTGGCTTTCGAGTTTATGCGAACGTGCTAACAACAATATAATATTATATCGAGTTTTAGGTATACTATTCAAACAGTTTCTTTTCTTTTTTTTATCAACGCACTCGATTGTCGTTGTAAAAAAAAATCTCTTCGAATACACAAGTAGGCTGTCTCTCACACATACACACACACACTCACACTCACCTACACACACACATATACACACAAACGATTCGTACAATTTAGTATAATAATAATAATGATTATAATTTATATATTAACGGTGCCGGTGGTCATCGGCGTGTGAGACCTCGTCCGTCTGCAGCAGCTCCGCAAGTAAGTATGTGTGCGCAGTGCGCATACCGACACGAATTTGAGAAAATCGGAAAATGTACAATTTTACACCATCGTGTGTTATTTGTGTTATATTTCATGTGTCTACGATTATAAATACCGCTATACGTCTATATAATATAATATTATTATAACCATATACGAAGCGCCTAAAACGCGGAGTGTTACTACATTATTATAGCGTCATATACGCGTTGGATCCCGATCGCCGTCAGCGACGGCCGCCACGGTTTCGACCGAAAATAATTTTCTTGTTTGTTTGATCATATTATTATTATTATTATTGTTTTGCCCGAATATCCTAACGATTTCAACACCGCCACCACCGCCGTAGCCGCCACCGTCTTGGCCTAAACGCGCGAGACGGTCTCGTCAACGTGTTATCACGACGACGGTGATTATATGAGACGATGACGATAATATAAATAATTGTCAGCCGCCGAGACGATTTTATAATATTATAGGCACCACCGCCGTCGCAGCCGAGCCAGTCGAATATCATTATACGTCGTACCACCTACTTATATATTTTTATATACATAATATTATACCTACCTACCATTACCTATATACGTTTCGCGCGAGCCGGCCGGCCGTCAGTCGTACAGGTTTATTCGCATCGTTCGGATCGGCTCGTGATTCATAATATGATGCTCGATCGCCGCAGCATAATACAATAATAATAATAATAATATAATTGTTTTTCACTAATATTTTATACATACCCGTATCACAATACCTGCGCATTTGGATAACGTCCGTTGGCGATGTTGCAGGTATCGTCGTATCGTATCTAAACGTTCGCCGTGGTACATATGGTTATATATTGTATATTTATGGTACAGACAGTACATTGTTGGATTCTGCCACGATATCCTCGATTGTTGCACTCGGTACATAATAATATAAAGGGTAAGTGATTTTTTAAAATTCATAAAATATATAGGTAATGAGTGATGGGCTATCGATGCGGGTGCGATGCTGTAACCTCCACAGGACCACCCTATACGTTTAGGAGGTTGCAAAACCCTATATACCTAGTATACCTCGATATGGTGAACTCGACGGAATATCAACAGGGGCTTAACGCTTGTGATTTACCTTATTTGCAGTACGCCTTAATCGCTATAAATACGCCAAATCGACGAATATAATGATAGAATTAAATATTCCAGTAAATTTTAAGCGTATTTTTCAAAATAAACTCAAATAATACATAGATCCACGATTTATTTTTTTTATTATTCGTATAATATGAGTCATGAGAAAACTCGTGATTCAGCCGATTTTTTTATAACATCATTTAATTATTTAAATCATTTGGTGTGATGACTGAGGCGTTCAAGTCGGTTGATTTATGTCCCGATTTTGTACAACCCCCTCCCCCCGAGATAGTCTACGAATCAGCTGATTTTCCATCGTATTCAGCAGCCCCGCGATTCTACTAGCTATAAAAATTCAAGGAAGCTAAAATGGGTGAGGTCAAACCGTCAGTAGCTCCTAGACTTTAACATTATAACATTATCATTATAGATTATAGGTAGTATATTAGTATTTACCTTTGTCGTTTATTACTTACCATTGCGCGAATTTAACAAACCGACGAATATAGTACCTAAAGAATAAGTTTTTTCCGACGATAACATTGCGGAATAATCGGTCAATAATATTGATAGAAACAATAGTCAATAGATTCAGTATCTTATTATTTAAGATACCTAATTATATTTATGATTGGTAGACGGGAGTTAAAAGAGTGTACGAGTACGATACACATGCTGAAATATCAAGTATTATCAGTGTTCTACGAATAGTAATCATACTAGGGTTAATTATCATTTGTTTAATTTTCAGCTCTCCTGGCACCCCTCCGACAGTTAAGTATCTTACCCGTAGTTGTGTGTCCACACTACATACACACACTAATATGCTACTTCAGTTCCAAATCAAATACGCTTTGAGCTTTGAACTTTTGTAAATTTTTGGGAGTCCACGCGTTCTTACCATAATCCAATAATCGTTATTTGTTTCATGTAATAGTAGATTTTTTTGGGTTGTAGAACTATTCCATAAAAGTTTAACTTTGTTCTATAGATAGAAATTGAAAAAAAGTGGAATCTACTCCACAGATGTGATTTTTCTAAACACATACATCTGTTATTTTCAGAAATATCGTAAAACTGCCCAGTCAAAGCAAAATATCATCATTAAATGTATAATCTTGCAAGGCCTTAACTAATCCCTTACAGTTTTTTAAGTAACCTGCAAGCTCTACTCACAAACGTTTCTCGAACAAAATTATTTATCATATAGTTTTCAAAGATTTGGTTATATTCACTTCATTCCCAATTTGTTTTCAAAATTTGGTTATCCTCTGGTGCCTCTAAAGGACTTTAACTTCGGTAATTGCATTTAATTTTGCAGTAGCCTTGCACACGCAATATTTAAGACATACAACTTTGTTAATATCACACGCACTAATTACGTGATCGTGAGCAATATCAAATTTGATTTATCTGCACCGCTCCAGAAGTTCTTCCCGAACGGTGACATCTTAACCTTTATAACATGATATAGCATGTTTATATGTATAATTGTATATTATGTAGTATGAATTCTCCAATGCAACAGGTTTTCGGCAGAATATCTGAATATATGATAATAACGTGTTTAGATTCGCCTTCGTGTGATTGTATTTATATATTACATATAGTACGTCCCATATAATATGCAAAGCAATATAAGGTTATACAAAATGTGTGGTAGGTCCTAGAAATCAGAACATCGTGTAAAAGCGAATTTTGTGGTCGTTCGAGACGAAAACCAGTCCAGTTGGTCGTCATCGATGTGCAGCTCCACGTCGGCGGCTACACATGAATACCACACACGCACACAAACACTGATTCAATATTCCTACGTATAATATTATACATAATATAAAAAAAAAAATAATTTGCCGATGGTCATAGGTATTTTCTGTTATACAACTCCGTTCGAATATAATATTATGGTATTGCGTAAAATTGCCTTCGGCTCTGTATATTATAGGTACTGTTTATTAGTGTACACCTGCACCGTGTAGAACGGCTTTATTTTATTACATACATAATACTGCGGTATATATTATATAGGTATAGTGGGTACGAAGATAAAACCCGACCCTTATTATAAGGGACCTCACATGGAAATGTCATTCCGACTGCAATGCCTATTCTGCAATTTGGTGAAATGCGCACTCGTATTTAATTAGGTGCACATTATTTTTTGTTAGCTGTTGGTATGCACCTCAAACCGTTTAAAATATTATATATACCTATATTGTTATAGTATATGAGTGACCTAAGTTTACTTAACTACTGACAAGCGCAAATAAAAACTTATTAGCACGATACTTTAGATTAACAAACACATTTTTTTTTGTTATTGATTTATTGTCACGTGTTAATATATTAATATTTCCACTAGGCACTATTCTAAATTTTCAACTGCCGCAAAGCAATCGTGGAAAAAAACATTTACAGGTCTGGAAAAACTCAAAACTTTTTGAAGTCAGCAGGTTTAGGTTAGGTGGTTAACCTTCTAAAGATCAAGATAGTCTAATTTCTCGTGGGATACAGAAGACACCTGTACCAATTGACAAAACATTCCTTTGAAATTCAATAACGAGCCTCTTATTTTACGACAAAAAATAATCGTAAAAACATGATAAAAAAACTAGATAAACTAGATAAATATCTGATTAATTTTTTTTAAATTTAAATTGAATTCACCTTCATTTGATAAATCATATTTTTAATTGCCATGTTCCTACTTATGTTATTTTTGATATGTCTTATAAATACTTGGTACCTAGATATAAATATTATAAATTTATATTCATAGGTCCTATTTCAATCTTGATCAAAATATTGCAGGTTTAATAAATTAATATGCTCACAGAGTGCCGGGCTACACTTCGCAGTCACTGAAATAATATGTCATTGTGTTTTTTTTAAATAATGTCGATTTTCATATTATCGTTATCATCCACGTCCGTAATTGTAAAATATTTTTCGATAAACCGCGTGTATATTGTCTAATACGATGTCCAGAGGAGATAAAACTAAATCATGGGTACACACTACACACAGTCACACGCAGCCTATATTATATGACAGTGTATATAATATTTAGATTTGTTCATTTCAGAGATTGAAATTTTATTTTGCTCGCCTCACCGCCGAATTTAACAAACACAGTCGTCTGTCTTCAGCTACGTAATTTCGGACAGCAAATGATTAATGTTTTAATATCATATTATGTAATATTGTAATACAATACCATCTCATCACTACTCTACGCAGGGACCCTTGCTGCACGAGGGATAGTCTTCGGGACGGTAATTGTTAGACCACACATCACATATTATTATTATTATTATACGATAACGAACGATTTTGTTCAATCAGCGACTGTCGTCCGTTCGCCGATGGAAATCTCCTAGCCCGACGCAGCCCCATTCCAATTATTATTGTATACTAATAATGTCAGAGGGTCCCCGTTAATCGATGTCTGCGCATGCCAACTTATATATAATATATATGTCTATGTGCAAACAGTCATTCGTTGCAACATCATCCCCCGCGGAGACGACGGAAAAGGAAATCAAATAAAACCGTCATAATATTATATTTGTATAGCGTTCGGATAACTGAAATTGAAGTTTTCCACACGTCGTGTAATATATTTAACAGAACGTTGCGCACACGTCCGTTTCGCACTGCACTCTTAAGTCCCGTCATCGAGAAATAATAATAAACGCGCCACCCACCGCCGCCATAATATATAAATATATATATATTATATTATTATTTATTACGTGTACGTACGAATATTATTATTGTCGACGAAAAAATAAATTAAAGCCGGGTGCACGCGATAATCCCATAATCCTAGCCGAATCAGAGCTGTTTCATACTGCTTGATAAAATAACTATAATTGTATATAGGTACCACTAATTGGGATCGTTCTATAATAGAATTAAAAAATATAATGTTTTGTGTACGAACATGGTTATTATTATCTATAATACGCGTTACATATAATCGCGGATCTAGGAAAAATACGACACTGGAATAAAAATGCTGCGGACAAAATATGTACATACTATAGGTACTCACTGTAATGAGTACCTAAACATTTTATAACTGGTAATTGGTTTTATATTAATATCATTCATAATACAATAGGTATATTATTATATTACAATTACCGAAATACATATATCTCTTTATTTAATTAATAAACACAATTTTTTTACCTCATTATATCAGTTTTTCATAAAAAAATATTAGGATTCAACATTTTAAAAAATGTCTGTTGATTGTAGTAAGTACTAGGTAACAATTTTTTGGCGGGTTTAAGTAGACATCTCAGATAAAATCGATAAGTGATAATTTTCAATGTACCTATATAGAATAATAATAATGTGTGTGTCTGGTAAATATTTCGTAATATTTTCTGCTTTTATCATTTGATAATTTACGATTACATAGGTACTAATTTACAATAAATTATATTGTACAGACGTGCTGTGGTGAGCCATAGTGCCAAATAGGGCATAGGCCACAACAATAATTTGTAAGTAAAATATTATAGGCTGTAAAATGTTGATTATAAATATATTATGTGTTCTTAATATATAATAGTGTATAATAAAATTATAGAACCTGACAACGAAAAAAAAAACAAAATAACCCTAAGACAATTATATTATATAACATAGTAGGTACAATGGTACATGTATATTTACCAGTAAATTGTTTCGTCCTCGGATACAGTTTAATAACAGTTTTAACAGGCGAATAGAACCAGGAATATAACGTAGGTAATAATAATAACTGGTTTATTATACTCCATCAGCATCAGCTTACATCAGATGCATTTTGGGTTGATGGAAAATCCACGGGCGTATTAATTGCATGTGATATTGTAACAACAAAATAATAATATCATATAAGTATGTACCGAGTAGTTCAAGTCTATTTACTACCATTTCATCCTTTAATGATCTATTTATTCAAATTATGATTTTTGAAATTTTTAAGTATACGTCTTAGACTCTTGATCATATGAATACCTAATATATTATAATAAATATTATAAAATATTTCAATTTTGCATGGCATTTAAGCCTTAAGAAGTGTCCTGTAAACGAGTATAGTTTCTAAAATGATAAGCTACATTACTTCTTATATCAAGAATAATATTTCACGGAAAAGGTACAGAACATTGTACAAATAACAAAATAAATTTAGTAGTTAGTCATTTATTTTAACGTCTTGAAATACAATTTTTACAAATTATAAAACACGAACATTTAATTAGGTATTGTGATTATGGGTTAATGAAAATTTAAATTTTGAAATTGTCATAGTTTCCGCATACCCCCATATTTTTTAAATATATTTTATTATATAATTTGTTGATTAATTGTTAACCTCAATACATAATAGCTCATAGGTAGGTAAACTATTTGTTTGAATTTCAATGTTGACGATACAAAAACATTAAAAAAAAATAAAAAATTTGAATCATTTCACTTTATAAATTATAAATATATAAAATGTGGGCGAGTCACGCAACCCTATAATCTTTATTTTTGTTTTTTATACGAATTTATTATATTATACAGTATAATACAATAAATTAAAATATATTATATTTATTGTATACAGTAAAATAGTAAATACTAACCTCTTAGACACAGGAATACTGGATATATAGTTATTTAGTAAACAGTTATATTTTCGGTTTTTTTCATTATCTGTTAAATTTATTAAAATTAACACACATTCTTTGGTGTATTATATATACCTATGTATAATATATAATGAAGAAAAACTGTTTGTTCGGTGTAATCTCTGGAACTGCTTAACCGATTTTAAACATTTTTTTAATATCAAAAAGTTACTCTAAACCAAGGCTACCTATTATTATATATCGATAAGTGGCCCTTGATTATTTTTTGCAAATTTGAGAATTTTTTACAGAAATAATAATAATAAATAGGTAATATATTTTTGTTTATCAAAGGGTTGCTGTTGGTTCAAAAATTAAAATAATAATTACGGTTGAATATAATTTTAATTTTTAAACCTCTTGGTCAAAACCATTCAAATGAGTGTGATTACTAACCACTAACCTTTGTTATGACTGTTAAAATCTTTAATGGAGATCAAAATGACGTAAATCCACGAGAATTAGTCACGGGAAGTTTTGAACATCACTACGCCGGGTATTAAAATAATGACGAATTGAACACACATTTTCAATTTTATAGACATTCTTAACGATCAACGAAGTGCTATTATTAGTACTATTATATATTAATAATAATAATATCCAGTTTTATCGAAAATAATAACATATCAGGTATACCTAATATTAAATTTATATTAGATATACCAATAATTATTATAGGTGTGCATTTATCGTTGTAACTTGTAACGTAAATTGTGTTTTATATTAATTCACAACAATAACTAAAGAAATACGTAATATATTATGATGTATGCAATATGTATATATGTATATCGTATAATATGTATGTCCGGAAACGTCTGGTGTGTCTAGTGTTTAGTGTCGTTAGATTCTGCGACCTTACTAGACATGCTTGTAAACTTCCGACTTACTATAACTGCAGAAATATTACAACATAATAATAAATAATAATATGAATTTTTTGAGTTGTTGCAAAAGTGTTTACTTCGTATCACGTACATGTGCGAAAAAATCCAGATTCGATTTTCGCAGTTGATATAAAATAAAAGTCGTAGACTTCCACATGAAGATATAATAGAGATGTAATAGTAATAAACTACTTAATTAAGTCGTTTGGTCTACGAACTTTCACCCACTGTACCGCCATCGTCATAACCTGGGGGAAATATTTCCCCCACCAAAAAATATTGTTCTATGTATGAAAAACATATTTTTTTTATGATTGGCATAAATATCACAAAATTTTTTGGTGAGACTCAAGTCCATAATAATAATTTGAAAATTCCTGGGGTCTGTACCCCTCACACTCCCAATTCAACGACTATAGTTATCGGATATACAAATACAAAATATTACATTTTTATATTATAATATATTTTGATGTGATGTTGTTTCGGTGCGTAAATCGATCACTAGGTGTTGACCGGTGGGAGGAGGCGTGATCATGAGATATTGAGATTCATGGTTTATCTTAGTTCATGGACATGAACAAGTCTAAATCGTTATAATTTTATCGCTTATTATATATCAGGTTTGAATCATAGAGTAATATATTACTCTATAGTTTGAATAAAGACATTAAAAATTAAATTACTTACAACACATTATAATTTACATATAACATGACAGCGCGTTTTCTAATCACATTATACATGACATGAATAAATACGAAAATTCCTTCTTATCGTTTGTGTTTATATTATTTATCATAAAATAATTAATAAAAACTTTAGGTACCTATTACAAAAACAATTATTTTTTCAATAATTGTTACTGAGTTTAGTTTCTAAAAATTATATATTATTATGCTTAGTAGGTACTAACTATACTATTTTTTTAACTGGGGGACATCCACCTCCAAGTCACTTCCCTTCTATAATTGGCGCTGATGTATATTATAATATAGTCATATTATTTGATATACTAGAAAAGTATCACTGTATCAATATCAGATATGCATATTGGTCATTGTTAGGGCTAAAATGTGGTCATCTGGACGTGGGACGTATATATCACAGCGGAAATCTTATGTACTGCATGCAGTCTTCTCGATTAAAGCAGAAATGTGTGTATGCTTACAAAAACTTTATGTTGTCGAGTATGCCTACAGCGTATTCCCTCTTTTTTAGTTCTAATTTTTATAAATATGGAACATAATGCATAATATACATGTAAAAAAATAATTATGTCTAGAAAATAAATATAATTGCTAATTACATAGATATAACAAAAAAGTAAATTAATTAATAATTATCATCCATCAATTTCAAAGGTTATTTCCTAATTCCAATACCCTCTTTAGTAGGTACCTCTTTCTAAGTTCTATTTTTTTTAATACCATACATAATATTATGTAATATAGGTACTAATGTCCGTATGCATAGAAAATATATGTGTCACATAAGAGATGTTAAATTGTCTTATTTGACACATAAATTGAATATGCATACGGACATTATATAGGTACATATAAAAAAAAAATATGCTTAGAAAAATAAATGTAATTACATATTATGAAATAGGTAAATTAATTAATAATTATCATTCATCAGTCTCAAAAGTGATTTCCTATTTCCAATAGCCTCTTTATTACCTCTTTTTTTATTTCTAATTTTTTTTAAGTATCCTACGTAATATTATGTAATATACATAAAAAAAAATAATTATGTTTAGTAAAATAAATTTAATTAAATATTACGAAACAAGTAAATTAATTAATAATTTTCAAAGTTATTTCTGAATTCAAAATATTTCAAATACCCTCTTAAAGTGTATAAATTAATTGTGTGGTAATTCATAATAGGGACACAGGTTATTATAATTATTATAATTATTATTATTATTATTATTATTATTATTACACCATTGATTATCTATATAGTAATAGTATTTATAATTAATGGTTATACATTTACATTTATTCCTACATTTATAACTTTAACTTGTAACAACATAATATAGATAATCGGATAGTCATATAATCCTATCTTACACATCATACACGACTAGGACAATTGTTAATACCATATAGGTATAATGTATAATATATAAACAATGAAAAGAGTTAAATTTTCGCCAACTTTTTTTTTTTAGAATTATACAAGTTCAGTATACTGCGGAGTCAAACATGCTTGTGAACTTGGTCCTGAAAATACGACGTGTATTATTATAACTTTGTCCTAATCTATGATATAACGAATTCGTTTACCAATGCGCATCTCTACTGCTCACAACTCGCATTCACTTATATATATAAAAAACATGATATTATAAGTGACCGTAGAACATGTGTATGCGGATCGCATTATTATATCCGGTTGGCGCGACTCGGCTCTGTCGTCGGGTATACGCCCATCCCGGCCACTGCACATTAATAGTGTATTTATAACGATATTATGTGTATACGAGTATGTGTAATATAATAATACTATCGTAGCCGACCTGGCGCGAATAATGAATAAAATCTGAGAACTCGATTCGAACATATAATATTATATACGCACCCGCTGCAGTAGGTATACAACAGACCGACGAGACGGTCGTGTACTTGTGCAGCTATGTGTGTATGTGTGCGTGTGGGTGTGTGCGTGTGGGTATGTGGGTGTGTGTGTGTGTGTGTGTTGCTAGCGCATCCTGCGTTCAAGCGTGCGATGGGTCATTATTTCGTTACGCAAGCAAAATATAGGCACGTATATTATGTTTGAACCACTTGTACCGTTATTATACACTACATACTTAATAATGGTATGTAATGTACTAATTACCGCAATTATAATACAACTGCAACTATAATATAGTGTACAGTGAATAATGACTGCAGTTGCGCATTTAACGGGCAAAGAACGGGCAGATATGATGGCGCCTGTAAAAAAAAAAATGTTTTATAATATGACATTTTGTGAAACGTTTTACGATTTCTCTATTCGGTACCTATATACCTCAACTCTATTATTGTATATTATCATGCGATTGTGTGATTCTCGTTTTTCTGTACATATCCGTTTTAAGACAATTCATCAACATTTTTCCCCGAGATTTTATAATGAGTTTATTTTATTCTACATACTGTGTTAACTATACTGACATGTATATCTACTGCGTGTCCAGTGACCGCGGCTATACCGGCGGAGGAATATCGGGATTTTTTTCCCCGGCCAACCACGGCTGATGGTGGACTGTTATATTATTTTTTATTTTCATTTATCCTTCAAAAAGATAATAGACCCCAATACGCCACTAAGTATGTTCGTTTCAGTGGCGTATTTAGAGGGGTGGCCCATAATGAAATTGCAGGTTCAATCAAACCATTGCATGTATATTTGCACTGTTTACAGTTTTTCACCATGATTAAGTTAGCCGGTTGATTAAAATCGTTTTTGAGGAATCAACTAGGAAATGTTATATTGTCAGTACTTGCTTTGATGACTTATTGACTTTGATGTTAAATTCATAGTAAGATAACATCAAAATATATAAATGACACTGTCATTATTTTTAAAAAAAGAACCAAAAAATTAATTTTACATAGGAATTATAAAATTAAATTGCGCAATTTATATTTGTACTGTATATATTTAAATGTCATAATTATAACCACCCTAAAAAATGTATAATTATGGCCATGTTAGTCGTGCTATGCTTGTCTAGTGATGACTGATAAATCGGCCCATAGTGAATATAATTCGTATATACGTCACTGGTTCGTTTATATTATAATTAATAGTGAAAGAGCATTTCTGCTTTATGGTTGTAAATATTAATACCTATACTTAAATATTGATGTTGAAGACATTATATTGACATTTTAAAAATAAGCGATTTTATAGATAAAAAAATGAATGGGTTTTTTTTAAATTTAATATTATATTTTGTTTGCATTAAGTGCAAAATATGAGTGATTACTTATTTGAGGAACCATGTTCTATAATAGTGTATGTTACTTCAAAATATAAGGATGCGCATTTATATCCTAAGCAAAATAACGACATTTATCCATGACGAACAAAATGTGAAGGTCGGTCAAATAGTTTTCCCGGGCCGAATTGTTTTCATAATCCGGCCATGTACGATAAATAAATACATAATGTGACAATGGTTTTTAATTGAGAACTACTGCGGCAAATATTCTTTTACCATACATAAACTCTGATAATTATTAAATATTTTATTTCGAAAATGGACGAATTATTAATAGAACGAGAAGTAAAAAATATAATATTTCCTTATTTTTTATTAGGTTCATAAAAATGTTTAAAAAATTTAAGACACACTTATACGAAATACATTATAATACAAGTATATAGCGTATAGTATACGGTTTAATTTTCTATTGCATCATCAGCAGGGGGCCCTCGTTGCACTGGCTATATGAAATAAGTTATGACATTTGCAGCCCGGGTATTTTATACTTGGGTACCTATCTATCCTATCTATATCTATAAATCCGCCACTGCGACACTAGGCTTACGAACACCACATAGTATTACTTTAAATATACTTTTTACATTCACCGCCTGGTACATAATATGTTTTTATACTTAATATATTATACCTACATCGTATACGGGCGTTTCGTATAAATAATATTATAATATAGTTGTATATTATTATACTTGTTTCGTTTTACATTGTTGTCGTTGCTGCATTATTTCGTTATAATATTTTATAATATTATATTATATATCGTAGGTAGGTAGGTATATAACCCATACGTATGATACTCGTCGTCGAATGCACTATTCGCAAACACGCCGTCGGCCAGTAATGACTATACAACAGCACTGTACCACGACAGTCACCTCGCGCCGTCCTATTATACTATGGTCCTCTGGATATTATTGTTATAATATAGGTACGCAGTCTCGTGCGAAATCGTGTTTGCGCTAGTTTATTGTGTGTGTGTGTGTGTGTGTGTGTGTGTGAGAGTTTTTTTTTCATTTATATATACACATAATCAGACGACGGGTGGTTGTTTAAAAAATTGTTGTGTCAACCGGTACTATAATATAATATATACAATGATATATAATAGTAATAATAATTTAATTCAACGACGATAATATATAATAATGCGCGCGTGTGTACATATTAATTAACGGATGCACACAGTATAACCTTACATTAAATTATAGTATATTGACAATTGGTAGGTATAATACCTATATATTATGCTATTATAACGTTCAGAACGTCAGCATTGCGATATTGTTTATCGTCTCGTCGAGAGTCAACTAAAGCAATAGGATTAAAATGTATTAATTATTGTAATAATAACAATTAACAATAATAATAATATGTTATATAGTTTATGATATTCGACAACCGACGTATTTTATAGCTGAAAATCTCATACAGGCAATGATATATTATATTTTGGTACACTCGACGATATGCTACGAGTTACCTACCTACTAGAAATTTTAATTTTCTAAAGTTACTTACACAGTGTAACAAATCACGATCTGTAAATTATTTTACAATTCGATACAATCCACTCATTAGAATAAGATTTATCGGAGCTTTAATATTATGATCAATTTTATATAATACTCGAACTTCTTACTTTACCGTATACTTGTATGTATAATGCCCACTATACTGAAACTCTGTAAAGTCGTCTTCAATACATGAAATGAAATGTCCTTGTCCTCGTTTTATAGAATATTGAAAATAATAATAATAATAAATAATAATCATAAAACGCATTATGGTCATATTAATACAGTATGATCACGATTTATGGTACCTAAACACTAAATATTTCGGTTGGATGACATTTAATTTGATACTGGTTTTTATACTGCATAACTGACTTGATATTAAACTTATTTTTAAAAAATTCAAATTGTTAACCTTTTTTTCCCACGCTTATGTGCAGAAAAACAAATTTTTTTTAATTTCAAATTTGACTGCATTATTTTTTTTAAAACAACCATCTATGACTTAAAAAGTTAAGTGTTTGAGAGAGAGTGAAAAATTGTATGTACGATCATCAGTACAAATCATACGAAGTCGCACAAAACTTCGATGAAAAAAAATCCGAACAATACCGTTAATATTATAATAGAAACGTTACATTTTGATTAATATTTGCATTATTTATTTTTAATTCCTATAAATAAGAATAAAAAAAAAAAAAGTTTCAAAAACATAAATTAACCGCGAGAAATTGAGCGTCAAATGATAAAAAAAATCACCTTATACCTATATCTGCAAAGTTGGTATAATAGTGATATATATACCATAATAGTCGTATAGATAATAGATATACACGCGTATATACAGTATACTATATATAATAGTATATACGTAGCACCCGCGGCTGTGGTCGGAGCTGACGTCCCTCAACTTTTCATATCTTATAATAATGATTTACAATTAAATATTACAATATTATAATATATTATTACTATACATACGACTGTCATAATATACATGTGCGCACGTCGTCGGTTGAACGTCGTCGATTTTCATTTATCATCGTCGCCTAGTCATCGCAATAATAATAATAATAATACGAAAAGCCGATGTCTTGTATTCTTGGTGCAGCGTGTACCCATAATATACACATTATAATATTGTACAGCGTCTAAAACGAAGTCGATTAACGTCGAGGTCTACGCATTTGGTACCTACATTATTATAATATATTATATAAGAAGTATATAATATACATTATACACATTTATACCAGGTATATACATGGGCAAGACCGCCAAGACTTAATATTCGTCGTTCGGTTCTATTATTATTACGAATTTACGACTGAGTTATTTCAAAATGTTCATCATAGTTGCATACTTGTATAGGACAGTTGTTCGAATACAATATCGCGAGATTGACTGAGATACACTAGAAATTAATAGAAAAAAATTGTAAGTTTTTTTTTTCGTAAAATATTTTATCTTATATTATGTTAAGAGTTATTTTCTAGACGTTTTTTCTAACACCTGTGTCAATTGAAGAGTTCATTTTTACCTCAATTATAAATTGTAATAAACATTGACATTCAACTAATTGTTTTTCATATTACTTGAAAGTTGAAAAAAGTATCCTATTATAATATGGAAAATATATTTTCTTATGTGGGTAGGTATTAATATTGTTGGCATTTTACCTGCGTTTTTTTTTTATAATTTAAATCTGGTAAACTTTTTTGGCTCACAATTGTAATTGTAGTCTATAGATAAGTTTTAGCGCAAAAGGAATATAGGCATATAGCTAGAATAGTATAACTTAATAATAGCTTTATTTAAAAAAGGAAATAATTATTTGTACTTTTAATTTTTTCTGAGGTTTAATAAAATTGTTACGCTAAAAAGTGAAAACACATTTAAACATTTTAAATTTGTTAGTTTTCGTCAGCGTATTTTTGATGATAAGAAAAAATTTTATTTCTGATATCCCTTTAAGCAGCCATTTTGTTTCTGAAAATAACAATCCTAGTCAATATGCAATAACCTGTATATTTCAACCATGACTTTATTTAAAAAACAATCTGCAATTGCTTTATAACAAGAAGCCTGTACCTATGCAGATAATATATATGTATATTTATAACACAAGAGTGATGAGACACGTGAGAAAAGTAGCCACCCAATGACAAGTGACAACCACCTACATTTAATAATTATACAGTGCTAATAACATCCTCCTCCTCACCACAGAAATTTAATTTTGGATTTTTATTTTTTAAAAGTTATTTAGTACGTAATATTAACATTTGTACGACTAAATTTCAAGTAACATTTACTGCAATATGACACCGATTCGATGTGAAAAATGAATTTTAAATTAGTACCTACACATTATTACTCTGGCAGTCTGGCCTATATACCATTCACAATACTGATCGAACGACTTGTGGCAAATAAAATCAAGATTTTTAAAATTTAATTTTGTTGGGTCATCTTTTGCACGTTGATTAGACAGGTTTGTTGGGACACCGTTTTAGATGGAACACAGCCCGGATGAGATATAGAAATAGCATCGTATCTGTACATATACTCATATTATGTATAAAGATAAACGTATGTATAAAGATCAAAAGTTTTTTTTTTGCATATTAAGTTTGTATTTTTTTTGAAGGTGAGTATTTTCACGAATAATGACGGTTCTTATTATTAATTAAGATGTATGAAACTTGTTATTTTTACTCTTAAGAGGATGTCAGCGCACTGTTTGTTATATGTGTTTGATCCACGTGCAATATAGTAAATTTGCGTTCATCAGACCTAATATTGTATACTTTTTTATATTTATTATCTTTAGTATTAGAGGGAATTGACCTATTTAATAACCTAATTATTTAAGGTACCTACAGACTACAGCTCTTTACTTAAAACCAAAATATTTAAATAACACTCAAGTTTGGTTATCAATCCAAACCTACCATAATAATATATTTATTGAATAAAATATATTGATATGGTTAAAAATATTGAGTTTGTTGTTTGTGCTTAAAAAGTGTACCTAATATCGAAAATAAGTAATAAAATATCTGATAAAAAGTGTATGAATAATGTATTAGTAAAAATTTGTATGATTAAACGATGCATTAATAACAATAAACTAGTAATTACAACTTATCAAAATTTGTAATATTAAGATACTTCCCTCACAAAGTCCAAAAGAGTATTTATTTTTTGGTCGCAATTCATATTATATTTATTTCTTGTTAGCTTTATGTTTCTTTTTCCGTAAGTTTTAGCTTTTGTTCCCTGACTGCTGAAGCTGATCAATACGTATCAGTTATGGCAGGGGTCGGCAATAGGCGGCCCGTGTAGGGGAAATAACTGGACCGCCAAAAATATATTTTTTTTATGCTGGTTTCCGCACATAGGTAATAGATATATTTTGATCTATTTTATGTTGTATTTGGATGTATTTTGACTCCACATACATATGTGAAACTTCGTTTTCCAGAATTACGTTTTTAAAGAAGAATATTAACTGTTATGCCGACTGGAAATAAACATAATATCCCGGGCCATAATTTACTCAGTATATAACTGTGACCTTTTTAGGGGGACGTAATTTAAACCGACTCCGGATTTAATTGTATATGATAATTACACATTTTATAAATAAAAACATTTACGTGAATGGTTTTCGGGCAATTCCGAACATCGAAAATAACCTTTTTTTTACCCCAGTACAATTCGACATAAATTTAAGTGCGATTCGACCTTTCCGACTACCGTACTATACAGTAGATACATATATTAAACATACTAATTTACTGCACGTTGACAGTGACATTTACAGTACACGATTTGCATTATTAGTTTATTATAATGAAACATGCAATGTGCACAATGTCCATTGGTATTGCGTACATTTTGCACCTTTTATACTAACTGCCTGAAAAAAGTTGATTAATAATTATTGTTCAATGTATACCTGGGCATGTACAATTGTCAATTTCTAACGACAATCAAATTAACTGTGTATTACCATAATATTAAGTGTATTTATTTAATAGACTTCTTTCGATAACAATTATCAAAAATATATATAATATATATATTGTTAAACGTTCTATAATATATTCGATGCTTCTTCGGATGGATTAACACGACATAATATGTCATATTATGTATATAATATACATATTATGTATTGTTTGTTGTTGTTTTATATTATTGTAATCGTAAGTACATGTCATATTTTGATGATAATATAATTATGAAATTGGTACATCAAAATTGAATATTGGCACAATAATATACTCGGAATCAGTTAACTATTTTACGTGATTTCTTCCTAAATACGAACAATGTCCCAAAAACTAAAAATTGCATTGCGAGAACATGTAAGGGCAACTTCAAATAACGTATAATACTATAATAATATGATAAAATATTGTGTTCTTGCGCACACAAATGTACAATCAGTAGGTGCAGTTGAAAGAGTAATAGAAAATTTATAATCAGGCAATATTATGGAAATCAATGTTATACAAAATATGTTGTAATAAATACATAAGGTAAGTAGGTGTATTAGTTCAGCATAATATTTAATGTCATTATTTAAATATTTAAGTATCTACCGACGTAAATAATTTAGATTAATGAATACGTAGGTATATAGATAATAATAATGTTGTACTTGATTATTGTATATTTTGTTTTTTATTGTGAAAAATAATTGGACGTAGATGCTCTATTATCAATTATGAGAAATACTTGATAATAAATTCTTACTTGGCACACGTATCTAGGGCATTGCCCGGGCATTTCTCAAAATGACCAATTTCCTACTTGGCTTGTATCATATGTTATGTACATATATTGAATTAAAGTGTCGTTATACCTACCTACCATGGTTATCGCGGTTCAATAACGTACAATATGATAGTATAATATTATTATTTATATATAGGTACATAATATGATAATATGCGATATGCGATTTAAATATTATACCAGAATCGTGGTCTGTAGTAGACGAGCGCCAAAGGATATCGGGCTGCTGGACCACCACCGCGTGTTATATGCGGCTGTCGTAGCAGCAGCAGCTTCCGTCGGCGCTGCAGAGATCCGACTCCCCTCCTCAGCTCTGCACGGCATCTCGTCGGTGACAACGTATAATAATAATAATAATAATAATACACTCGCCTCACGACCAGCTTATTACAATGTCCCCCGTGCACGTATTTATTCTATCTATAAAGTTAAAAGTAGGTAAAAAACACCACTCGCTCATCTCTCTTTCCATCTTTTTATCACCCTCTCTGTCACCCTCAACCTCATTATCTCACTCACTCACTCTCTCTCTCCCTCTCTCCATCTCTCTCTCTCTCTCTGTCTCTCTTAATTTTTCCCTCCTCGCCGCCATGGCACCACCGCCGCGCCGAGCCGGTAAACGCGCGCGTGGCACCGTCTCCGGCAGCCGTTTGCTCTACAGTCTACATAGACGAGGAGATGCGACGATAATTTATTTTTAGACCCGCGCCATCGCCGGACTGCATCATGATGGCCGCACTCGGATAGACAGCGGCGCAGCAGACAGTTATTACAATATTAGGAGCTAGTGCGGTACACGCGAGACGAGCGCACACACGCGTCACACACATACTCACACACACACCGTCCGGATCTCCGGCGGAGGCGTTCAGTTAATCGCGGTTACCTATATAGTTACAATAAAATATTATATTATATTACAATATGACATCGGTGGTATAATATTATATAATTATTATAATACTAATATCATACTTGCGCAATAACGCGCGCAGGACGTCCGCGACCCGTGGCGAAGACGACGGAAGAATTGAAATTTCAGATTTTTGTAAAAAGTTTCACGGCCTGCAGTCGTATCTAAGTATTCTAAGACCACCGCGCCGACTTCTGTCGTCTGTGTGTATATAATATTACACTGCATGACGTAATGTACGGTGTGGGGAAACTACACGCGCGGTAAGCTCAAAAACGCCGCCTCGAACTCCGAGCGCTACTTGCCGCCACCGTTTTCAGTGTTTTATCGTCGGAAATATAACAGGATTCGATCACACGGTAAACAGCAATATATGCATAACATACATATTATATATATATGTGTACAGTAGAAATCGTTTGTAATGACATCGGTTGAAGTGACATATACAGCACCGTGTTTAATGACCTGAAATTAAAGGTCCTATGGAAAAACTCCTTTATTATATTTTATACCATGTTAAATGTTACCTGTCTGTTGGTATGACGTTCTTATAATATTATAAAGTATACCCTATATGGATGTAATTATTTTAATTTTTTGTGAATTTAAACAGTTAATTTTTTACTTATAACGATGGTGGGTCATATTATTTCGACAGTCTATGACAATGATAATTTTAAATATAAGCCATAAGGCAAAATATCAAACAATCAGTACCTAATAATGTATGGTCATTAATATATTTAATAATATAAGTTCAAAAACAAAATTAGAAAAAATAGGAACTAAAATAAAAGATTTTTATTTTAAAATGTACCTAATAACTATTACTTTCTAATAATATACGTAATTAGAGTAAACATTTTGCGATTAAAATATAAAAAAGGTAATGTACCTATACTGTTTTCTAATAATTTTTTTATTAAACGTTAGTTATTATCAATGTTATGATCATCGGTTATTATGACCTATTTTTCCTGGTCCCTTGAATGGCATAATACACGATTTCTACTGTATATTTTATAATATACTCATCGTATACATTAATAGGTAGTAGGTACTCATACAACGATATACTATCTACTGCACGTTTGATGCTTTAGTATAATATGCTGTCTACAAAATTATAGGTATCTACCAATATTTATCGGTATTTGGTACCAATCGTATTATACTGTATGGCTGTAGATATAATATACTCTATCACTTTGCAATTAGTCTGTCAGTCTATGTTTGTGAGTCGTATGGGATGATATGCGATTTAACTGTGAGAGTTTGTATTATTAACTGTTATAATATTATTATTATTTCTTAATTATTAAAATGAATGTTTTGGCTACGATCTATTAATTGTATCGACATGTCATTAAAAATGAAGAGACTTGCGTTTTTTTAGAAATACGTGGTTTATTAGATTACCAATGAACAAACGTGTAGGTATTATAATATTAACAGTGAAACAGTTTGTGGTGGTGAATTAAAATACGTTCTTAAAAGTAGTAGAAAACGAGATTCAGTAGAAAATATTTTGGAAACCATAATGTACTAAAAAAGAGAGCCAAACATTTCACTCTATACGCAAAAAAAATGCTTACGATACAAATGAAAAGTATAATTATTGTGGTTTAAATTTGTTCGATGTCGCGTAGATATATCATGTCTGGAATTGTATATTTCAAATAAAGGTAACGCAAGCTGAAGCGTTTACACAAATATCAAGACCAATACTTACTATAATAGTCGACTGGTACAGACGTAAAACAGTATTTATATGTAGAAACGTAGCTAAGTGGTAGCTGAATTTAAAAAACGTATGAGAAAATGGGAGATCCTGGCATACCTATTAATTGTACAAATAGATGAATTCATTTGTAGATAGCATATTAAACAAATATCAATAAATGATGGTAGATAAAATATTTACAGTAGATAGCATACATATTATTGTACGAGTACCTATCAATACTATTATAATATACATAAATTAATAATATTTAGATTTCTAATATTATTATTATTATATTATATTGTGGCGACGGAGCTTATTCGTTACACCGCAAGCGGTACTGCAGTACAATAGCACGTATATATTATATTATATAGAACAATATGTTATGACAATGTAATAATATACTCGTGTATGAAACATAAATATTTTACTGTAACTGTAAAATTTTTGCCGATAACCCACCGCTTAGGGGAAATTTGCCTTAACCCTATATAATATTACTATAGTTTCGATAAATACCTATAGAGTTGACATTATTTTTACGATCAAATTTACATCAGCAGAACTTCGCAGTTTGCACGCGCCAGCTTGTTCAACTTCTCTCAAAAACTAATCTGTTACTTATTATTGTACTCGAGTGTTTTACGAAAATTTTCTCGGAGGTAGATAAAATCAAATGATTATAGGTAAACTATTTTACTTATCATTCATGCTTTTATAATACTTACAATACTTGTGTTATCGTTCTCGTATATTAATACGTTTAGAAGTGTACGAATAGATTGTAATACCTAATTATTAGGATATTTTAGTCCGATTTAGGAAAAAAACAAATTTCATTGAAAGTTTCAAACTATCATTTTTAAAGCATTGCCTCCGTATACACTATCCGAGACTATCGTATAACATTAAATACATAGTTACCTCTCTAAAATAGATGAAATAAGTATGAAATGTTCCTTTCGTCATTATTCAAAATATTATAGAAATTAAATCATTCTACTATTTTCCTTTTTGTAAACCGGTACCTATTGACTATATAATTTGTCTACCACCGGAATCGACAGATTATGACATAGTCACATTAAGTCATTAACCACAATGCATCGACATAATATTATTTCATAAAATACAATATTATTATACATTCCATAACTTGGCTATTATGAATGTCTGAAATAATAATATAGAACACTTAAGCCGCGAGTATTAAATATATAATATTATTTAATGATGTTTTGTCATTCGCACCTCTGTGACGGTCTATAAACCATTACCATCTTGGCCTACACTGCAGCACTATAATGGCACACTATATATGTAGAACGGTATATCGTGATATATATAATAACAGCTCGTCACGCATAGTGGTAGGTTCCACGGGTTAACGCGTGGTGTGATATTATTTTTGGCTGCGTACAGTATAATATTATGTTTTGTTTTAAATGACATCCTATATGTATATATATATATATATATATAATTTTACTGTGTGTAATGTGTGTGTGATGATGATCTCTCCCGAGAAAATTGTTCTATGCGCACTATTTATTTTACATATTATTATAAACCGAAGTCTTCAGCACAGTTATTATTAATTAAGTATTAGTTATTATATAAGGACTGCCTCTCGTCTGATACTCTGATTATGTGCAGTAAATAACAATATAATATAATATTTGACACATCATTTATTAAGTTACAGAATGGATTGAGTATTAAAAATCTATGAAAGTTCAATTTTATAATTTCAGATGTCTACCTAGATAACTACCTATATTATACACAGACAGAAATTTCATGTTATGGTTATAAATTGGTGCACAGCCTAAGACATTTCAGGCACTGCAAGTTTATATTTTAAATTCTAGTACATCAGTATATAGTATATACACTCGTGGTTAATCGGCAACTATTTCGTCGCTGAGTCTCTATATATGATCAAAAACTATCAACGTTTTATGAATTGCAACAAAATAACTAAAATTTATAGAGAAAATTCATTATTATTTGTTTAAATATGCAATTCCATCAACATTTAAACTTTGAACGCTCATAAAAATTACATAAATATATTTTTATAATTATAGGTTCTTAAAAAAATCTTATTGGGAAGATTGTATTATATTTTTGAGCCTTATAAGTTATAGTAATAGTTATAAAAATCAAAAATTGTATAATTTTTCAACAGGAAAATAATTTGTACATTTTCGTGATTTTGAAAACTAAACTTCAAACGCTATTTTAACATATGCAAATGTTCAAGTTTCAAAAATGTCTATAAACAGCTCAAATAGTTAGAAGACTTAAAAATTATATCATATATATATATTTATCAGTTAAAATGATATAATTTTGTTAAAAACTTGCATCCTATAAATATTTCACTTTTTTAGTTTTTCCCAATTATTTTGAAAATTACTGAAAATGTCTTACTAAGCTGGCCCATCCCCTTTAAAAAAAAACTCTGGATACTCCCATATAATTGATTCAACGCCAATCGTGATAGTGTTATTATTGTATTTAATGTCCGCTATACAAAGGTTCCAGCGGTTCCACTGAATTAAAATATGTTCAATGTCAAGTAGATTATGTTCTATAAACGATGGGACATTTAATATATAACTGCTATTAGCTATAATTAACACACACATACACATACCTACATAATATATATCTACAATTTCCTATAGGTACAACGTTATAATAATATAAGCTGTGGAATTTCTGCTGGTTTTTCGGTATGCGGTGGCTAACATTGCGGTACCATCATATGAGTTGCTATATATATGTAGGTACACCGCAGCTGGCGTTAGTGAACAGATTTACGATCGGAACGTTAAACCAAAAAAAAACATAATATACTTTCACTATATATATACACTAAACCCCTCGTCAATCATTCCACTAGAATCTAAATGGAATGATCTGTGAAAAGACGATTATTGTTAAATGCCAGTTTTCGTCGAGTGCTGACTATTTAAGCTATAATTAAAATTTGATTGCGCGCAATACCTAATTTCCTATCGAGTATGGTAGACGGCCCGACAAATATACTAATATACGCCATAATTATAACCACTGGCCACAGCGAAAACGTGAGACCATTATATTTTATAACAAGTTGCAACTGTGCTGAAATCAAATATCAAATGACTCATATTAGGTACGGTACTATCGAACTACCCAGTTTAGTCCCTGTAGGTGTACAAAGTTTAAAATGAGTCATAGAGCCAAAAGCTCCCCCCACCACTCGTCATTACAAATAATTCTCAAAAATATAATATATTATACAGTAAAATAATTATATATTTTAAATTTTACAATGTAATTTCGTCATTTAATATTTTGTAATTGTATAAGTACAATGTGTTAGGCCTGTTAGGTGTTACGCCTGTAGGTGTTTAAGATGAATTATGAAATACTTTTAAAATATCACTATCATTATTTTCTTTCTATGCTTGGTATACCTAGATCACTGAATCTATAACGACATGGTTGACCTTATGAACGTTTTAATTATCTTAGTATTAGAAAAATAACAAGAATATTTTTAATTTTCATGTATCACTGCAATTGTTTGTTTGAAAACTGAAATAACCAATAACCATATTTCATTAAACCAAAATATTGATAATTTATGTAATTATTAATTATTACAAACATTGAACACACGACAAAGTCTATTTTGCAAGAATTTGTTTTACCTGTGGAAGGGGGAGGAGTAAACCTATTAACTTCCTTAATCCCTAGTTACGCTTATGAGTACAACATTACAAGTGCCAACAATCAAGTAGCTATAGTAAGTATCAAAAGGAACCACTCAAAAGAAGATTTAGTTAGTGATATAAGATTTTTAAATATTTATTGCAAATTACTTTAAAACAATCTCTAGATGTTTATGATATCGGTCCCCTGAGTGAAAGATCTCAGAAAAATTAAAATAATAAATAATTTACTATAGTTCTTAATATTATTATTTTTATTAACGTGTCGGTTAGATCTAATAAGTCTAAGTTTCGAGTTCGTATCAAAAAATTTTTTTAAATCGAAAACGGCCGGCATCGCTGGATCATCCCCTCACTTTTGACCTTTTGACTGATTTTATATAGGTACCTTTCTCATAAATATTTTTAAAAAAATACTATAATATTTTAATATTCAAATATATAGAGGTACCTATTATATATTCTGTTTTTATTTGAATTGTATACAAAACTTCGACTAAGAACAAAATCATACCTTAAAACTATATTGAAATGTTGTATATTTTCTTATAGGTAGTGAAATACTGAAATGTGTTAAAAAATTAAAACGCTGAGAAAAAAGTCATAAAATAATCATAATACATCAAAATGTATATACAACTATAACAATAAAATGTTAGCATACCTCAAAATATCATTGTTCCATTCCAATACAGCAATACCCATTCCCCTAGTCCTTAACTGTGTTGTTTCAAGCTACTTGCAGCTACTGATTAGTCCTAATAACAATATTATATAGGTCACAGGCAAACCCACAAATTTATTATTTATTGCAACGTTACTGTATATTCTATATACGAGTATATTATACTTATACATTATACATGTCCACGGAAACAGTTAGAAACGATGAAAATCAAAAACCTATTACTAGTACCGGACGCTCGTCAGGAATTGCTACCGCACAACATTTATTATTGCTTCCTTCTACAGTTCTACCTGATATACCTAGTAATGTGTGTATACTGTGTATTCTCTGAGAATATAAATCGTGTCATAAGCTATTTATATTGAACTCTTAGTTTCTATAAAATGTATAAAACCTAAGTATAGTGGCGTAAACTTACTTTTTGACTTTTGGTAGGAATGTAAATCATATTTTATTTTAAAGTCATGTTCTCTCATTACCGTTATCCGTGTTTCATATTTAATTTTTTAAAAAAAGATCATGATTTTGGAACAGTCTTATAACTTTTATAATATTCATCAAATACTATTCATAATAATAAACTCTACATATATTATTAGGTATGTAACATAATCATGTCAGTTAATAGAAAAATCGAATTTGTTTTGTTTTATTTGGGAAATAACCAGCGTATATGGAATTGGATTAAAAATCAAAATGAAATTAATAACTAAATCGAATCAAAAAAAAAAAAAATGTATTGTTATCCAAAATGTATAAATTATTAATCATAGTTTGCATATTTATATATATATAGTATTATAGTCATAGATGCAAGATGCTTATATATGCCAATTAATTATTACACCGAAGACTAAATATGGTGAAAGTTTTGATATATCTAGTGTCCAGCGTTGTTATTAAACAGAAGAAGATAGAACTAAAAAATATTTATGAAAATCTGTTAATTTTTGTTTAAGAAAGGTTTTAAATTATAGTTCCTATACCCTATAAGGTATATTAAAAAAAAATTAGCCTTTAACCGATTCCTGTGTCAAGCGATCCCAACCAAAAATCTGAATTTTCCAACTTTCTATCGGTTTTCATACTATATACAAATGTCAAATTACATTTTTCTGTAATAAGAAATTCCACTGTATTCCACTGTATGATTGTATAAAATATGAGAAATTATATTTTACATTTATCTGCACTTTCGAGTCTCAAACGTTACTGACTATAGTATTTAGGTATATCAAAATAGCTAATCGAACAACGGTGGCTGAAGGGACAGATGCAATATTTTGAAAGACCGATTTTTTCTTTAACTCTTCTCCAAGCAATTCAACGCGTCAGGAATTTAATTTCGATTGATAACATATGGGGAGAGGTGGTGGGGACGGCGTTTAAATTGCATTGTTGAGTATATATAATATGTATTATATGTATATACCTATACATAATATAAATATATAATATTTATTATATGTATATGACGTGCTCTCGTGTATGAAAATTAAACCCGTGACTTTTAAAGTGTGGGTACGCGGTTGTAGGTGGAGCAGATTATAGTGCAAGTATAATATGCGACGAGTACTTCAAAGCGTATATTTAAGAGTTTTAGACGTGCGCTGTATATTACATAATATATTATTATTATACTATTGCGTTTTATATTAATATTATATTATGTTATTACCTGGAGGTCATGATCGCCGCCGTCACGATGATATAGGGTGTACAATGCATACTGGCTCCAGGTTTTCTCAGCCACTAGTGTGCACCTAAATATGTAGTTTATACTTATAAATACTTATATGCAGTGAGGGTATCTAGATAGTAATCGTAAAATATTATTTTATGCATGATAGGTATCAACGTGATTTTTTATATAGCAAAATTTCACTCCACATCTTTGTTTCATACGAGACAATAATATATCAGTTAATCGAACAAACCCAGATAAAAATAAATTAAAAATGAAAAATACATTTTGTCAATCAATCTCAATCATACTCAATTATATAGTCAAAACAATATATTTTTAAACTAGAAATGTTTAACTAAAAACAAAACCATAACATAATAATTAATAATAATTTAAGTTTAATTCTGGGACAATTGGCCCGTAAAACTTTATCATGATACCGGGACACTATATTATTCAAAACCGGGACTTATAGCAAGCCTAGGTTGGTGTCCACTGTTAAGTGTCTCCAGTATTAAACAAATAAAAAGTATAAAAGTATAAGTCCTTGTGTTTTTATTTGTACAGTTGTGGGTGGTAGGTACTAAGATGATTTTTTATAACTTAATAAATTGTAAAATAAAAATAAATAGTAATTTTCCAAGATTTTATACATTTTAGGAAACGAGCTGATAACTTGTGAATAGATAAAACTGTTTCATACATTTTAGGTACAAAAAAATGTACATTGCGTCACCTTATATTTAAACACGAAAAAAAATTCTAAAACCTGATAACAATTAACCGTCCCCTAATTTCCACCTGGGGGAGGAGGCCGCAATTACTCACTCCGATCTCCCCCTAAAAATGGGCGTAATCTACATATTTTTATGATTTACTACATAATATTATTACATCTATGAGAATATTGTTCAGACATATTCGACATACCTAGCTCACGCGTTGAAGAACACATTAATACATAATACAGTCCTCCTCTAAGGAAATTACAGCTCGAGTGGCTACTTGACTTAGAGATGGTCGTGATTCATCGATATGATAAATTGAGTAAAGCGTTGCAGAGTGCAATAGGAATTCGTGGTAATTTACTATCGTGAGTTACCACCGCCATACCACGAATCGCGATACTCCGATACTCGTTGTACACTTGTATACCAAGGTTCTGATTTTCACGTGTTCTAGGTGAGGAATCGGTCGTGAGCCAGCAGTACGCGGCGCGGTGATCATCGGGCAGTCATGTCACCGCACTTCAATCACCGACAGCCGCCACAGTACGCCTCCCGCAACGACGACGGTGACGACGACTACAGTTGTAACTACCACTCCGGTGTCCCAAACGTCGCTGCCTCAACAACGATCGCCGGTCAACATTATTTCGGCGCTGCCCCGATAACTTCTTGTTCACCGCGCCGATGACGGCGTTATCATGACCGACCGCCGGTACAGCGGCAGCTGCGGAAGCAGCAGCAGCAGCAACAGCAATAACAGCAATAACGGCTACAGGTGTGGGATCAAAACTCAACTGCATGCACCGTCGTCGGGTCGATGTAACTACCATAACAACAACAACAACAACAACAGCTGCAAAACCGGTGTCGCCCGATCGACAACGGCCGCCATGCACGTAAAGAAGACGTGGAAGACCGCCGCGGTGATGTTTCTGGCCGTGGCCGCCGTCACCACGGTCACCGCGGCGTTTTACTTCAATTACGCGGCGACCGCGTGTTGCGCGGTCGTGCCGTTGTCGTCATCGTCACTGCTCCAGGAATCGTCCAACACCGCGGCCGTGGACAGCGAGCCATACCGGTCCAAGTTGGTTGGCTCTTCGGCGACACGCCCGTCCAAGCTGTACGCCGTGTGCGAAGTCCGCGATCACCTACGCAGCCCCGCCGACCGGGTAAGTACCAGAGCTTATAATTATTTGTAGATAGCTAGACGGCCAACGTCGATTACGAATATTATGTATCTACGCATTTCATTCTACAAAATTTGGGTAAACGAAATTTCGAAAATATGGTACAATCGGGTCTTTCGTTTTCATTACGTTAGTATTGTGATCGATAATACTACATCTATATATGACGACCACGACGATTGCGCCGTGTGCCGTTACGTATGTCGGCAATCGTCATGATACCTAGGTATATCGTATATGTTATAATATGTTCATCCTTTCATCGTTGTATTCATCCGGCGATGTCAAACCGCACTTATTTTACTTAAATAATTTTTACTCAGGTCCATGAAACGTGTTGAGCCGGCTGGCGGGTGCACATCTCCTCCACGTTTCCGGTTTCGTGCCGTGTCTATACCATTTTAAATTTTTCATATTTTATCACAATGTTATCAAGTATTTAGTTACCATACAACGTACAACTTGAAATATTCTAACGTCACGGTTACGTTTGGTTAGCTAAAAATCGTTTGACGTTACCATTTGGTACTTTTTCTTGATCTCAGGTGAAGTCGATCACTAGGACTAACCCGGCATAAACAGGCTTGCCTCCAGTTTTGTCTATCCGATGCTTGTACCTTGTCCTCGCCTAAATCCGGATTCATAACTGCGTCGTGTGTCGTGTCGTGTCAATCAAATCGTATTTTGATTAGATATTACTTTTTTGGTATCATGTAATAACCAAGTTGCAACCGAGTATACCAAGAATTGACTACTGCTCAACTTTTAAACCATACTGGTTACCAGTCGTAACCATATAATAACCAAGAGGAAATTCAGGAGCGGCAAACGTTGCAAACGTTTGATAACGGAGAAATTCGGAACGTCCGGTACCTAAACGAAGCTGTAAACGTTTGCAAACATTGCAAATGCCATGTTCTAGCGTTTGGTCTGTTTCGTTCTAGTAACCAGAACCGTGGTTGTTTTTGTTTATACTATTGCCGTTATCGTTATCACAATTCACGACTTATCACGATTAATTTTTTTTTAAATCTCACACCACGACCACGGTTAAACAAAATACCGCACTAAACCAAGCGCTCGCGAATTTCTACGTTTTAAACGTTTCAAACGTTGGCGTTCGTTCTGCAAAACATTTGCCGCTCCAACGTTTCCTCCAAGCACTCGCACGACACGACACACAATGTAGCCAGTCCCTGGACACTCGGCCGCCATCTTTTTGGAGGACAAATTGTTATCACCGCTCTAGTCAAATTACTTTCATTGTTTTATACTGTGACAACATTGATAACACTCGAAATTGAATAACACTGATTAGTCCTCCAAAAACATGGTGGCATTGATTTAGTTTTTATCCTGTATTCCCCGTATATTTTATAATCAGTGTCCATTCTGATTGTCTTATTCTGTGACGTAGCTGTGAATGCGCCTTAACGCTTTCTTGTTTCCACTTTAACCATTAGGTAGATATGGTATCAAATACATGGTTCAACGAAACAAAACTGCTCTTTAAAAACACGGTTAATATTGTGTAACCACATAATCAATTAGTTGTGGTTCCTGCCTTACTAGTCATTCGCGTTAAGCCACATAAGGAATTTTAAAAACTGTCGTTTAGGGCGTTAAGAGAACGCCACATCCGCATGTGTTGGCTCCGTCTTACAAATGTGCAACATGGCAAAATGAAAGGTACAATCATAACCAGTGGCTTATTTTCAATTTTTTTTTTGTTTTTTTTTTGGGGGGGGGAGGGGGATTTAGAAATAATTAAGTGTATAATACTAGCTATAAAAGTACTTATGAGTTATGAATTAATAATAATATTATTCCATTCTGAGGGGGGGGGGGGAGGGTCGAGACTCGCCGAAAATACTTCACTGGTCATAGCTAAGAAACGAAAATTTGACCATATAAAAAGGAAAACTTGGGCTGTGCAATATCGTTTTTATTTTTTTGATATCACTTATACAAGAAAGTTCTTGTTGTTTAAAAATCCATGATTGATGGGGTTTTTCAAACTTGAATAACATTTTTGTAGTTCCGATATCGAAAAAATAAAAAACGATATTGAATAAGTTCTCCTTTTTATGTGGTGAAAATTTCGTTTCTTAGTTATAACTTATAAATATATAGCTTTCTCGGTTCTTTCCTGCGCAAAACAGTTTTTGCTAGGTCTTACATTTTGAAAACGGAGAAAATACACATCCCACACAGCATAAAAATATTTTCTAACTATGGTAAAAATATTTTCAGGAAAATAATATAGTTCTCAAAATATTTAAAAAAAGCTAATAATAGTAAATAATTAGGAAATATTTTAACTTTATTCTTTGGCCAACATTTGTAAGACATTTTTTAATCATATATTTTCAAAAAACATTTTGACTGAAACTTTTTAAAAATATTAAGTCAACATTTATATGCTATCATACAAATGTAAATACAAATGCTATCAGTACAATATTTTGTTATAATGAAAAGAAAATATTTATAAAATATTATAAGTAAAATATTAATTACTCAAGCATTTCAAAATATTCACAAAATATTATCATTAGCCAAATGCGGTGTTGCGTCTTCTTGAAATAGACATTATACTACTTGACGAAACATGCCAGTAGTTCCAGCGGTCTGACGTGAGTCCGCTGATCTTGCACACTGCACGTGCGCTCTAGAATTTTTCGATTTTACAATAACTGTTATTACTTATAATATCTGTATATAATATAACTGTAACCTCTCGAGACTTCACCACCCGCACATACCTTGTCAAGATGTTCCGTCCATTAGTATAATGTCATATAAGTATAACATATTGTCATAAGATGCGTAGGTACAAGTGTACAACACGACCACATTTTAATTTTTAGTACAATAAAGTCTCGACTGTCCGCGGAATAGGATATCACGGCGACCGTGGGATAAGTGAATTTCATGGTTAATCCACAAAATACAAATTGAAATAAAAACGCTATTATTTAATTATTATAAATTATATATTATTTAATATTAAATAGTATTAATATTAAATTACTTAATGAAAATTAGTAATGCCTAAGTACACGTTGTATTTTTATTTAAACATTTATATAATATATACGTATATAGTATATATATATAACGTATCCCAGACAGCATTTTGTAATGATAATATTATAATAGTATTAAAATAACGTTATACTAATATTATTCGTTATTATAATGTTATAATGATATTATTAAACAAAAAATTGCTGTCTGGGATATAGTATATACTATATATAAAATTTACAATTATTTTTCACAAATATATAATATATTGCACATGAAACATATTTTGAGAGTACTAGACCACAGATAATCGACCAGCGATTTATCGAGAATTTTATGTAATTAGTATAATAATATTATAAAATATAAAGCCGTGTAAACTTTGGCTGACTTAAATTTTAACAATAATTTGCGAATTTTGTTATTCCCTGACCCCTGTTGTCCGTCATCTTAATTTCGAGGGTAATAGATTTAATATAGACAAAATACCGGGTGGCGGGCTTAAAGTTTAAAATATGAGATGACATGCCTCATTTCTTAGACGGTTTGCCACGATTATTCGAAGGCTCGTAGAGGATTTTTGTTCTTGTAAATATATTATAATTATGGTTTAAGGTGGTAGAAATAGTATATTTATCGAACAGGGAACAAGATAAGTAGGTCTGTGATGGGAGTTAGAGAAAAAAAATAACTGTAGGCAATTGATTTGTTTGAATAAACTGGAGATTTTTATACCTATTAAAATTAAATTTGGTTCCAAGAATGCGAAAGGCATTAAACTCGGACTAAGAAGAATATAATAGATTCAGAATAATATTCAGATCGTCTATTATAAACATATAGATAATTACACCTCTCATCACGGGTTCAATGCGGATAATTGACCATAAAAATAATAAAAGTCTCTATGAAGCATAGATTACGAAAGAACTTTAAGAATGGGGCCTTGTAGACGTCTAGTAAAAACATTACATAATCTTTAAAAAAATTTAAAAAATAATAAAATACAATCTAATAATGATTCAAATGAGAAGAAACCTACAGGCGAGATAACAAATCATTATTTTTTTTTTATCAAAATGGAAACCACTGCCACCAATATTGGCTTACTAGCGGCAAACCATTATATTAAAAAAAAATAAAACACAACTAAAGGAATGGATCACCGGTTGGTCTCAGTCGACTTTCAAGGCCGGGAAACGAAAAAGAAGTGACGGTCGATTACGCGACGGTCGTCTTCAAACAAGATAATATGGACAGTAATAGAAGGGTGGGGAAATGAATAATTTATCGAGGTATAGTTATTTGTGGGTCTGTGTCTCACAGACTCTGTGTTTTGGTTATATAACTATTATAAGGTGTGAGAATCGTCGTGCATGTTGTCTTTACAGTGCATAGTATTTATCGACTCGACTTTAGGCTTTCTCAATGAAAACGGCGCTGTCATAACAACATATTATAATATAATTATTATATAACTTACAAAACATGCAAAAGATAAATAATACGAATAATAATTATTTGCATTTGCATTTGCATTGTATGTGACAATCAGAATAAAGGGGGAAAGTAGGTAACCGCTCGGCTGAACAGTAAGAGTCGAGTGTACCTCGCCAGGTAGGTCACATGCGTAATACATGTGTTAAATTTGAATACAACGATAAATTATTACATATAGGTATGAAAAACGATTCTGAGCGGAGACTGTCTGTCAGTCTATTGTTATAAAAATATATTACTATTAGTTATTACTTATTATAGTAATTAATGTAACAATTTATACTCATACGGTATAAACTATAAACTATAAATAGGAATTTGTATAAAATAAATCTAAATATTTTTAAAACGTCAATGCATATAGTAAAATACAAAAATATTCTATACCTACATAGGTAGGTATTAAACGAAAATATTGAAGACTCAATGTTTTTGTCAAAAATTGAATTTAAAATACTTATAAAAAAAGTGTGCCTATAATCATGCATCTTTAATAATTAAAAAAATATAGATTAAAAACTTATTAAGATATTTGAATTCAAATTCCAAACTTTTTGACCAAGCAAAACATTTATTATCGACATTTGATGCAAAAAAACAAACAAAAAATCAAAAATGTCAAATATTTAAAAATAGCTCAATTTAGATATTTTAAAATCTTATAATTTACAGAAAATTCTAATATAAACATTTGGTGATCATTTTTAGGTCCCAAGATTTAAACCAAATAAACTCTATTGATTTCGTCAAAAACTGAATTCACTTAAAAAATTTCGTTTTTCTTAATTTATTTTGATTTTACTACGATTATTTTGAAAAATACTGAGAGTTTTCAATTTTGACCTTTATAAATTATGAATTAAGTCCAATTTGCCTTCAGAATCCACTTGTGTCCAAAGTGGAAAATCAAAGCACTGTTTCTACTACTTTTCGTGTATACAGGCATAAAAAAAACCAAACGTACAACATTGTG
>NC_042493.1:6263281-6284769 GCF_005508785.2 Acyrthosiphon pisum | reverse complement strand
TTTCCTAAAAACTTTTGATAGTTTTTGAATTTTTTAAAAAAAAAAATCGAATATTATGTTATTCAATCAGAATTTCCATACTTATTACTGTAAGAAAATTGTATTTAAATATATTGATTTTCCACGGAGATACTAAGGGTGATACGGGACTTCTGGGACAAACTGTATAATAGAATAGAATCTAAAATCAATGTTTTAAGTTTATCTGCAGCTTTTTTTTTACCAACCGAGAATCGTAAAATCTACTATAATATTACATTATAACCTTCAAAATCTTCTTTCTACCATTTGTTTTATATAGATCAAGAAAAAAATTCTATCCTATTAAAAGAATAAACCGTCCCATCTGACCACATTTTTCAACTATATCTACGTAAATTGATATAAACTTATATTCCAACATAAACAACTCACCTACCTTGCTTAAGTATGCTAATTATTTTAATAACATTTAAAGAACCATGGAGCTAAAAAAATGACTTTAGTTTAATATTAAGATAATTAATTAATACAAATAACGGTGGTACTGAAATGTGTATAATATGTCGATTTGTTGAGATGCTAGAGCCCAAGAGAGATAGCCACATGACGTCACGCGGTCTAGGCTATTTATTTATATTTTTTGTTGTATTTTAATTTAACATAATTTTTAACATTACAATTATCATAAGTCTGTGGGTATTCATAAAATATGTTGGTGCACGTTTTGTCGTTTTACTAAATTTAAATGTACGTAATTAATTAGTGGCTTACTCTTTTGGCTCTAGCGCCTCAACGAATCGACGTATACACATTTTAGTACCGCAATAAATTAATTAAGCCAAAATAATTTTTTTTCATAGTTATTTACTTCAACGTACATTATATTATATTATTCATAAAATATAATAGGTACGTTATGCAATAAACACAATACACTGCAGATCTACCTTAATAAGTATTTTTAAAATATATTAATACTACACCCAGCGGTAACCAAGCTAATTGCTATACCTAAAAAATAATCAAAAATACAGACATGTTCTTACTCCTGTTTGAATATTATACCTAGCAAATATTGACCACATTGTCGTACACATGACTTAATAATTTCTTAATGTTAAGAATTAATATTACCATATGATAAAATATATTCATGCGTAGGTAATTGTAATAATTGATATTAATCTCTTTAAATTTAAAGTAAAATACTGAGATGGCAGCCAAAATTAAAAAAAAAATCTTGGAAGTGGATAACGCTCTGCTGTACATAAGGTATCTAGAGGAGTCACTGTAATGGGTATGTTAATTTAAATTCAGTGATATAAAATAAATGTATACGAAAAACGATTCTAAGCTAAGACGGTCTGTTAGCCTATATTACTAAGTATATTTTATGATATTGTAATTAAGGGGCTCCAGCCTATCAAGTTTTAAAGAGTACTATTTAGGCAATTCACATGGCATGAATATTTTGGCTATGTACTCACATATAGATGAGTTGTATATGAATATTTATAGTGTGTGTTTCCGAGAATTGCTGTAATGTCGAGTTGGACAACCACCGCCGGATGCAACTATCGTACGCGCACACAAATGTCAATACTTCGCAAAAAATTAAATATATTAATTCTTGTTTGCATAAATATAAAAACTACTAAAAGAGGTAGTAAATTAAACTATCTTCCTGAAGTTTGATTGTAATTTCGAAAAAGTGGTTGATTATAAAAGCTTCTAGACTATGCTCTTTAGGAATCACTTTTTTGATTTAAAATCATATGTGCTCAAAATAAATACAAATCTAATGCAATAATTTTTTGGAATTTTTTAAAAAAAAATCTTAATTTGAAGGGCCTTTAAAAATTTAAAATTTAAAATTGACTTCATAAAAATCTTAGATATTTTGTCAAAGAGTTAATACATGAATAAAAAAATTAAAATCAGATATTTTGAATTATGTATAATTTAAAACTGCTTATTGGTCTAAAACGTATGAAAAATACATATGCTGCTATCCCCTTAAAGTAATATATTATTTTACTATTAGGCATTAATAGGTTAAACTAATTTTTGGCGAAAAAATTGCTTTTGAAAATCTCATTGTGTTTTTAAAATATAATAATATATTTTAAAAACTTCAAGTACCTACCTACAATTATTAAATATCCATAAAAAAACTTTGTTTATATATTTTTTAGATTTTTTGGTTACACTATGAAATATTTATAAGATAAATAATTAAAATAAATAATAAATAAATATTTATATAATATTTATAATTATCTCGATGTACCTACACAGACACATAGAAATAACACACATTGTGAAAAATACATTCATCGTTCCGCACAGAATCTAAAGTATTAATTGTATTTATTATAGCTGTATAATATATTTTATATTTTTACAGAATATTTTATATAGTAACTTTCTGAAATGTTATTAGATAATTAGGTTATTCAATACATTTAACCAAGATTGAAACTTTTAGACAAATAAAAACTTAATATAAATAAATAATTTATGTTCTACAGTTTATAACGGCTCCTTATTTATATGACGTACATGCATATACCAGATGCACGTGTGGTCCTCTTCAGTCATACACATGAGTTGTGACTTCTGAGACAAAAAACCACAAAATAATGAGTATTCCTGTGCACGTTATTAACGTCTGTGTAGTGTGTACTGCGTAAACGCGAGGGAGTGCTCAACTATTTACTCACTCAACACACCTATAATACGTTATGTACTACGCAAACAATCACACGACACACACGTACAAACAGAAAATTGCCTATATTAAACTCCTTAAAAACATTTAGTATTGACTATCGAATCCTATTGATATTTTTAGTTAGTGATTTTTGGGTACCTGCAGATTTAATAAAATAAATAGTTGCCTAAATCTAATTTTTAAGCGAATTTAGTATTATGCTTGGTATTCTATAGATAATTTTACGATTAATGATAGTACCTACCACACTCATAAAAATACAATTTTACCTACTATTCAATTTTTAAATGTGAATAAAATATTTTTTATTCACAATTAGACATAATAAATAATAAATATAAAAAAAGTCCATGCACTATGTTTAATGATTAAAAAAGATTTTTTTCAAACTGCTAAATTTTCTAAGTACTTAGTTGACATTTTACCTAGATGGATGTCAGCCATCATTATTAGAGTCCTCATAAGGACACTCAAACTTAAAATGTTAAGTTCTAAGTCATAAATTACTCAAGGTACTCCAAGTAACTAAAGCTCCTACCCAGATTTCCATATAAGCAATTAAAAAACTGCATATTATGTATTTAATGTTTTCTTTATATTAAAAATATAATTTTCAAATAAATATTTCATACTCTTTTTTAATCTATAAAAAAGTGTTGAAACTTCTAATTTTTTTCTTTATAGTGATTTTGGCATATGTATAATCTATAGTTTATACTATGTATAAAGTTGTCACTTGTCAGTTAGTTGGTGTACGTACTTCAGTGCTTATATAGGTACTTACCTAATAAATAGGTATTTTTACATAATGTTTACAGTTACAGTTACAGTAGGTACATCAGTATATTTAACTACCTAATACCTAAATAGTAGGTACAGAAAACTATATTATTAATTTTAGGTCATTATGACTTTGGTTGCAATAATTATTTATACTTTATATATCTAAAATACATTAATACCATATTGTTATTATTAATATAAAACTGTAATATTTAACGATATATTTTTTTAAATTTATTATTTTAATATTGTATTGACTCTAATACATATCTATTTATACAGTCGACTTTTGGAAACTCGAACCTTGATAACTTGAAATTCTCGATATATCGAACAAATAAAATTCCCCTTCAATAACTATATCACATTAAATTTTGATAACTCGACAATTTTAGTTAGTCGAATTTTTTTCCCCTGTGAACTTCAATTTACCGGGAGTCAACTGTACATATATAATAATATAATAGGTATCAGATACCTAATGTTCAATCATTCAGTTAATATTTGATTTTTTCTTACATCATACTACAAACATACATAAATACTTATTATACTGATATTTGTAATTAAATAATGATAATAATAATTATAATTATATTAATTCTACGGTGACCATCAATAAGATTCCAAAACATCGCCATAATTGTAAAATTAAAATAGTTTGCAGCGAACAACCAGTTAAAAATCTCAATAGAAAATTAATGTTTATGAAAAAAATATTAATTATATTAGAAGTCTTACAAGTCAACATATACCTACATATTATCATTATAAATAGAAAACAAATAATAATTACTAAAAATGTGAAAAAAATATTTCAATAATAATTATTAATTGTATTGCTATATTTTATTATAAGCATTCTTTCACTAACTACGCCTGATTGTTATATAAGTCGTGACAAAAATATAGGTCGTATTTATTACTACTTCATAATAATGTGGACGTTATAAACAAATTTTAATTGAAAAAAAAGAGATCTAATTAATTTTTAGACTCACGTATTTTGGGGATTTTTCGTTTTAAACTTAAATCTAGACCGTATTGCCGTATTTGTATATAATATATTAATTTTACATTAAAAAAAAAAATAAAGGAAATAGGTTCTATCCACACTATTTTAATATTTCATACACTTGCCTAGCTAACTTTGGGTGATTTTAATTAATTATTTCCATATTATATAATTCAATGGCGTACCTAGCCAGGATTTCTCTTTGGGAGGGGGTGCTGATAGTTTGTTATATGGGTGAGGTACAACTAGGGCCCCCCTACATAAGTGGTAACTGAGACTCAACTTATTCAACTAAATATTTATATGATCGATGTTTTAATTTTTTTTTTCATAAAATTACAATGGTCTTTCAATTGTGTCCAACTTTGCATTATCTGTGAATTATCATAATCTGTTGACTGTTCCTTTCACGTCCTACCACAAAAAACAAATTATTTACAAAATTGACAAAAAAATAACGTGCTAGGTACCTACAACTAAAATTGTCCGTAATTAATGTAATAGTCAATAGATAACGACTAAATTCAATAAAATAATATGTCTGGATGTCAGCGCAATATATTTTGATTTCTCTCTCAGACACACGCGCAGATAAAAACAATTCACCTAAAATCGTTTTTTGAGTTATCTTGGTTTAAAATTGCCTATTGCAAAAATTATAGAGGATATTAATATTTTTGACATACTCGTATCGGTTCTATATTTTATTATTATTCTACTTTCAAAATAAAATAAAAAAAAATGTTGTAAATTTAAATGATGTTTAATTGTTATGAGACAATATTGAGACTAACCGATATGTCATGCACTAAAAAATATTTTTCTCTAACGTTTTTGTAATGGGTAATTGTACTCTAAGATTACTCAAAACCATTTAAAAAATGATTCTACGTAAATGTGTTTTGTCTATGTTGCGCGTGGGCAATATGATGGAGAAAACAAACAGTGCGCTGACATCCTATTGTAATAATATAATAATATAATGGAGACAAAGGGAAATGATTGATGACAATTTTACATGTTACCTGACAACAAAAATATTGTAATAACTGTTTTAAATATTTATTACTTATAATATTTTACTGGAGGTTGCAGCTGCCCTACTGCGAGACCTACCTAGTGATGATAGTCTGTTGTAGTAGGTACTGATAAATATTAAATATTATACCTACCTATATAGCCTATAATAGATACCTAATATACAAATTTAGAAAGTATAACCGCAGCTAAATCATAATCAGTAATAATATTACGATAAGTGGGTTGTGGACCACTTGTGTCCGTTGTGGGTACCTACTTGTTTAAAAACAAAATCCCAAATTTAATCTTACCAATTTATAAAATATAGCTAAAAATACGAGTTCTCGGCAGACGGCTTTTGTAGGTTTCTTTTTCCGTTAAAATAAACAAAACCCGTCGAAGTCGCTCTGTTATTTATGCGTATAATAGAGCGCATAGGCGTCCATTGCGGATGTGTTAAATTTGAATGCAAAGTTATCAAATCATTGTACAACGTACCTATACAAAATACGATTCTGAGCGGTGGAGTTTTGCCTGCCTGCCTACCTATAGGCTATATTAGTTATTTCTAAGAATATTTCATTATAGGTATAAATTATACTAATACGGCAGTTGAACTAAATTTAACGAAAGATTTCAAGTCCCTATGAATAATAAATAAGTAATTAAAAGTACCTAGTTATAGGTACCAACCTATTAGTTTTTTTTTCGTTTAAATATCCAATTTCGTAAGAATTTAAATTTGAAATGTGTTAAAAAATCGTGCATAGGTACTATGCATTTTTGAGATTTTTAGGTTGCTATTAAAAAAGTTATGAGGAACCAACTCATTAATAAATTTTCAAGTATTTGCTATTCAAATTGAAAATGTTATGAATTTTAAACTATACAATAATTTGCTAATATTATGATGATTTTGAAGAATTCTTTTAATTTTTGATATTTTTTAATTTGTTAAATCCTGAAAGTGCAACTTATATGTGGAGCTTAGTATTAAATTATCAACATGAGTCATGAGATATAGGTAATTTAATATATTATAGGTACAAGTATTTCGTTCCGTCCAGAATCTAAAAATAATTTACCGTAGAAGAGGCAATTGGAAGGACAATTTGTGACGATGGTAATAATTATTTATTTGTTTTTATTTTTGCAGGACAGATTTAGCCGCCATCGTCGACAAACAGTCGACAGCACAAGCAGTACCGTCGATAAAAACCCTGGAAATAGATACAGTTACAATGGGGAGAGTGAAACTGCCCGTAACGGTGACAGAGGGAACGATACTACTCTCATTTATTTCATTACGCCTACATATCCACGGAGAGAGCAAATTGCCGAGCTCACCAGATTGGGTCAGACACTAATGCATGTCTCCCGACTTTATTGGATAGTAGCTGACGACCGACCCGACTGCAGTCTACAAATAATGAACCTACTGCCAGATTTCAGTGAGAATAATGTTCAATAATATGTGCTTAGTTACCTGTAGACTATACAGTTGAACCTACGTAGAATATGTCCCAAAAGTCCCTTATCACCCTTAGTATTACCTTGGCAAATATATTATTTAAATGCAGTTTTTTTTTGCAATAATAGGTACCTAATATAGAAATTATAATTGAATGGCTTAAGACTCAATTTTTTTCAAAAATCAAAAATTTCAAAAAAACTATTACGCAGTTAAGTTTTTTTTTTAATTTTCAAGATATCCATTTTCTTGATCATATTTTTAAAAACAGTTTAAATAAAAAAAAATCAACCTATAGTTAAAGAAAATTAAGTTTTTGAATTCATTATAATAATAACTAGTACCTAAGGTCCGTAAGCAATTAAATGATTTAATCAACCTCTTTGGGAACGCGATTTTTTTTATGACAATCTGTAAATATCTAATTATTAGTGGAACTTAGGAAAAATGTATTAACTGTGCAACTTTATAACTAGAAAATAACGAAATGTTATCTGTTTCGAAAAATCAAGACATTAATCTGTCCTACCAAACACTTTCTGACGGTTTTTGACGATCCCTATATTATTATTATTAATATTAGTACTATATTTGTTGACGGAAAAAACTCTATTTACAAAACAATATAAAATTTTGTAGCTCGTCTGCAACTTTCATTATTTCTGGAGTAGGTAGGTGACATTTTATCATGTCGATGTAATCATGAACAACTTTACACTGTACAGAAAACGTATAAATCATTTTTAAATGTAAAACAAAATAGGTAGGAACGATTGTACGAAGTAGATTGTCATCAAAATAATCAACGAGATTGAATAAACCATGTCACTAGTGGTTTGCTAACATAACTATTATGCTTACAAATCTAACGACTTAATTTACTTAAACTTGGTAGATTTTCAATCAAATTTAATATAATTTTTTTTTTAACTATTTTAAAAAATATGATCAATAAAATAGCAATCTTGAAAATTTTATAAAGTTAACTGCATAAAATTGTTTTTAAATTTGGGAAATAAAAAATTTGAATCTGATACCATTGAATTAGAATTTCCATATTTATTACTGTAACAATATAGGTACCTAATTTTAATATAGGTATTGATTTGCTATGGATATACAACATTGATACTGGACTTTTGGGACAACGGTACACTACCACCTAGAGGCTAGAATACTGTTACTTTTATCGTTTTACAACTGATGTGGATACTGGGTCGGTTCGGACAGACCCCAACTCAGTGGTCGATTTAGAAAGCAGCCAAGAAAATATAAAATTAATGTTCGCAATAATTCTTTTACAAACCTCAGTTACTCTACTATATTATTATTTAACCAACATAATAATATTTCATTAGCAACCATCAAAACAGATATTTGGAACATGCATTCCAGTATAGGAGACTTTTTAATTTTTTCTAACTGGACCTTTGAAGCTTGAAAATGCATAAAATTATTAAAATTAAAAAGAAATATACCTACCGGTTAGGTTTTAAAGTACCTTGTACCAACCTAATTAAGTACTAGAGTACCCGGTACCTACGCGTCCCTTTATAGGTGCCTATAGGCTACAATAAAAAAAAAGATTTTTTTTTAAAAATCCACAAAGTGATTATAATAATGATAATACACTGAATACTTATGATGCACAGTTTTTTTTAAATTTATCATTAGAAAATAGACATAATACATTTATATTTGATATTATGTAGGTGCATACTACACATATTATTATGAATCATATAGGTAACCTAAATATGAAGGGTGGCCAAGTGGAAATTTTGACCACATGCCCACATGTTCATCCTTGCAACCAATATTAATACTTATAGAACTTACAATATTCAGCATTTTATTGTTTATTGTTAAATGTTGATTTATTTCAATTATTTTTTATCAGGCATTCCTTACACGTATATTGCCAGCCCTATGCCATCGATATATAAACACAACCCCAACGCCATGCCCCGTGGTGTTTCCAACCGTAGAGCTGCTCTCAACTGGATAAGACTGAACCACAACATTAATGACTCGAACGCTGTAATTTATTTTGGCGACGATGACAATACGTTCCATCTGGACCTTTTCAAGGAAATACGTACCACAAAGAAAATATCAATGTTCCCGGTTGGCTTGGTCGGAGAGTATGGTGTTAGTTCACCAATTATTGATAAAGTTAGTTTATTATAATTTCTCAACCATATTAGCTAGACTATACAATTATACAAATATTTGCATTAATTACTTATTAATCCTTAATTGATGTTAAGGGAAAAGTAGTTGGCTTTTTTGATAGCTGGCCAGCAAAAAGAAAATTTCCTGTGGACATGGCTGGATTTGCTATTAATGTTCAACTTTTATTCAAATATCCTTATGCTACTATGCCATATAAAGCGGGTTTTGAAGAAGACCGCTTTTTATCAGCACTGGCTATTCGATTAGACGAAATTGAACCAAAAGCAGAAAATTGTACCAGGGTATGTATCAATGATAAATTACACATTAGTTACATATAAATCTTTGATAGATATTTTATATCTAATCTGATCAACTTGGAACTGGAGAGTATATTTTTATTTTGCTTTGATATAAAATGTATTTAATGATATAGAATGAGCTTAAATATTACTGTAGGCTAACATAAAAAAAAAATAATAATTAAATTTAATAAATCTATTGCAAAATATAGTTAAATTATTAACAGTATAGGCAGTTATTTATTTATTTTTAGCTTCTAATACTTAAATTTATTTGAACAACTTTCTTGTGTTTACCAATTTTATACAATTTTCTATCCTTGAAGATCATTTGTTTATTTTACTTTTATTTCAACATAAATTTTGTTTTGTGTTTGTGTTTTTATCAATTCAAACCAAAGTAAAAATTATAAAATGTTTGACTATGCCTACCTATATTGTGTAGTTTATTTGGAAAGTAATTATTAAGTAAATGTAAATAGTTTATTTAATTAGCAAGCTATGCGAATTATACAGTGTGGGGCGTGGTTACTTCCTTATCTGAATAAGGAAAATAAGGAAGTAACCATGTCCCACCCTGTATAAATGCAGAGAAATATTATTATATATTATAAACAGGATAGAAATATTGAGTATTTTTTGTCATAAAAAAATTAGTTTAGTTTGTCAGTCACCGTTACAGTTTGGTTATTTATTTAAATTATTTAACTTTTGTCATATTCTTACAATATTTGTTCTCATATCAAATTATTTCTATAATAACATACACACATTGTCACAGATTTTAGTTTGGCACACTCAGACAGCAAAGAAACCTAAGCCAATAGTTATGGTCAGATCCAAAGCAACATTGCCTGGTTCACTTGCTACTCTACTTGATCAAGTGACTATGTTAGGTATAGGCGGAGTGAGCGAAACCACAGGTGGGTCAAAAAAGTTATATATAATTTTTAGTTTTTAAGTATATTATAGTCCATGAGTAATTATTTGTTTAATTTATTTTAGGTGTTCGCAGTTATATGACGAAAAATGGTAATATTTTTAGGGTATAACCTAATATCACCTCATATTTTTAAAAAATATTTATGTAAAATGTTTAATTAGATAAAGTGTAGTATAATTTATAGTACATAATATTATAAGATTTTACTTTATTTCTTTTAATTTGTATTGTTACGTATGATATTTTTGTTTTCATTTATATATTTTGTTGTTGTTGAAGTCATTATATTATAATATTGTTCATATATTTTTTTTTTTTTATGTGTGAGTAATTTTAATACTATAAATAATCAATTTTAAGTTTCAACACAAAATACTTTTGATATACAATAATAATTTTGTTTTATAGCCAATTGATAGCTTCACTATTAATTTTAATTTTAAATTATGAATCTATTGAATAATAATTATTTTAGTTTATTTTCTAAGATAGATGTTATAACAGATTAGATTCAGTATTTCATAACTATGTAAAATGTAAATAATACATATATATATTTGATTTTTATCACTATATAAAAACAGTGATAATAATAATTAGTAATATCCACTTTGTTGTTTCTTTATTATCTTTTATTAGATGGCATTGATTTTACTCCGAATATTTCATCCAATAAATAATTTAGCAATCCCATAGTTTGATCTTGAACCAAAACTATGTCAAAAGCAAGTTTATATTGCTGCAAATATCCATCCTCGTGTTCCATCTGTAATTATTAATGTAATATATTTATACTATATTGAAAAATAATATTTATTCTTATTTTTTATGATAGATAAAATATATGCTATTACCAAATTGGCGTTTAAAAATCCTATACGTAGTACAGTATCGTATTGGATACCCCCATCCATATTTGCATCTCCTAACGAATCACCTAAAAGGATAACATTGGATCTTCCACTTAAATGTGTATCCTGAAAAGTGAAAAAAATATACAGTATACAACATATACTTTATTATGTTATATTTTACAAGTAATTATTATTTGTTGTTCGTTTTACATTTTTGTGTGAATCAATGTATGCATGTTCATTTTTGTTGAATACGTGTATGAGTTTTTCTCCTTTGAATCCTTCAATTGTGGATAAGCCATTATTATCTTTAGACATTTTTAAAAAATTTGACACTACTGATACATTATCAGTAAACAAATTTTCATGCATTAGTATCAGTTCAACAACATCACCAATGCCAGCAGACAATACAATAATTGGTATTTTTTTGTTGAATAATTTGTTAAATGCTTCAGCACTCCCATCTCTAAAAAAAAATATTTGAATATTTAAAATTTAAAAAGAACATATAGGTAAATTTTTATATTTTACTATTGTTAATAATATGTATTGTTATAAATTATAATAATTTATGTATTATTAAAACAGACAATACAAAAAAAATACAGTTAAAAAACAAAAACTATTATTTTTAATCTATATAATAGATCAGAATCAGATTGTTACTATCAATAATGGTCAGAATAAACAAATTTATGTAGCAACTAATGTAAAGGAAATATCATTCATGTAAGAAATAATATTTCATTAGTATTATGCTTAAATTAAATAAATTGTTAAATATTTTAACTATAGTCCGGATTTATATTATTCTCTAAGAAACTTACAAATATTCTCTTAAAAATTAGAAAATTATATAAACATAATCATTAACCCTCAATATATGCTTAAAAATTTATTTGTTATTACTTTTTTTTTACAATAATGATGTAATAATATATTTGCACAATGGAATAATAATTAGTGCAATTATTGCTATATTATAGTAAGTTAAAATGGTGTCTTTTGTGTAAACCAGGGGTGTCCAACTCGCGGCCCGTGGTAGTTTTTAATGCGGCCCGCACATCAATTTAAAAACCATTAATTAAATGTATATAATATATTATATTACGCAAAAAAAATTATTTTAAGAATATAAAACTACAAAATATTAAACATCAAAAAAAGATAAACTTTGTTAGTATTGTATCTTTATTGGCTCCAATAGCAATATTCTGTGTCATTTATCAACAAAAATAATTTCTGCTTATTATTCGCTATAATAAAATTATAAAAAAATATATTGTTGTATTAATGTACAATAGAATATAATTTAATCATTCAATTTGAATGTATTATTATTAAAAAGTATGTGGCCCACAACAACTTCTACCCATATGATGTGGCCCAGTCTTCACAAAAGGTTGGACACCCCTGGTGTTAACGGTCCATCCATTGTTTTAAAAGGTATGTAAAATATATCGATTTTTATTTTATTAGGTTTTAAAAGCTTTAAAAACTTTTACATTTGATAAATAAATACATTGTTTTAATCAGTATAGATTAGGTGTAAAGATATACAATAACAGCAGAACAACATAATAGTACTATCACTGCATGTTTTTTTTTTAATCAAAATATTAAAAAAAATGTTTGGGAACCGTAATAATAAAATTAATTACAATAATTTTAAAAATGAAATAAATTAGCATTTTTTTTCTCACAATTTACAAAATATTCTGAAGTATGCAAGATAAACTAAATATTTCATGATCTAAGAAATATCCTTAAATATGTAAAAAAAAAACTTTTTCCTATGAACTTTGAGTTGAATGAATAGTCTACATTATTAACTGCCGTAAGGCTGTATAAATTCAGTAACAACATGTAAAATCATATAAATCTGGACTATAATAATTATAACAATGGTTTTATAAATAGTAGCATAAAAAGTTTAGTTGAAATTATACACTTTAATTTATGATTATAGAACTGAACCAGTATGGTGTTGTCCGTGATAAATTAAAAAATGTCAGTGGATTTAGCCTATCTCAAACTCTGTTAAATGTAAGCTACACATATTTTTAACACAGTAATATGGATAGTTTTAACAAAATATAAAATACAGACCTAAGTTGTGTACAATTATATTAATATCACTATTTTATTTTATATCACCAATCGCAACCATTTATAAACAAAAAATATTCGTTTTCTGCATTACAAAATCCCTGTCTTTCAAATTAACAATTAAAAAATCGGGTTCAAGGTGCACATTTTTGGGTATACACTATATGTGTTCTATATTATGTACCAAATTTCAGAACGATGAGAGTGATACGACTTGGTAGAGGATCGCTTACACACAGACAAATATTTATTTTTATTAATACATAGATGATTGATAAACTCGGTGATATTAATTAACTAAAATAGTATACTGTAATACTTTATGACACATGCGACTTGAAAGTGTAAAAACATTAAAAACTCCAATTAATTACATTGTAGCCAATGATTAAGAAATACCTAAGATGAAGGTCAGCTTTCTTGATAGATTTCATAATATCTTCATATTGGAAACACAGGCCTTTCAACAAAAGTTCACTTTGATGCCACCATTCTTCAATAAATGGTAACTTTTGTGCAACTGTCATTTGTGTGTTATCTTCGATTGGTCGATATTTTTGTAATAGTGTTCGCGCTTTTTCTTTATAATCTTCTGACAGACTGTTACACGCTTCAAAGACACCTATACAAGAAAAAATTGTAATTATTTATTTATTTTAAAACCTTTATTAGATTAATTAATGCTTATTAACAATTAATATTAGGAAAATCATATGTTTACTATAAGCAATAATTTATTGCATCGAATCTAAGTACCTACCAAGAATATCTGAAAATGATTTATTAGTGATTGTAAACAAAAACAGGTAAATATAACATAGGTAATATTTGATAAAGTATCTGATCTTTATGCATTTTATTTTCAAAACCTTTGAAGTATTAATCAATTTATAAAGTACATTATAATTTATGATTAAAATATAATATGCATTTAAATAACAATGTCAAACACTAACAGTAATAAAATACTGTTTTTTTCCATTAATTCATGATTTTATAACAACAAATTATTAAGTTTATATTTTGTATTATTTAAAAAAAAAGTTTAATGTATTACAATTTTACTTCCTAGTTTCTTATTTTATTTTTTATAAAATATAAATATAATCTTAAAAATGTTTAGTGTGTTTTATCACAGGACAAAGTTTAGTTAATATATTTTGGATAGCAAAGATTTCTGAAATTTGGCACTTATATTATTTTTTTCTCAGAAATAATAAAATGTTGCAATATTCTAATTGTTTATTGAATAAGATTAAAATATTAGGTACATTAGAAAAACAACTTATAGTTGTTACGGATAGAATACCAAGTTTCTTAATTCTTAGTATATGATGTAGATACTATGTATTACATTACTTCAATTTTTTATTAAATTTATTTTATTTTATAATTTATTTAACAATTACCTAAATATTTTAAGTTATTTAAATATAGTTTAGCTAGCATTAAAACATATTTTTTATCTAATGAAATTAGAATTTGTAGCAAACTTAAAATAAAACCTAAATTCTTAACATATTTTATAAACTGTATAATCTTAAAAATATACTAAAATTCTAACACATCTTAAAAATGTTAATATCTATAAAAAAATGTATAACTTATAATTTAATTTTTGTTCAGTGAAAAAAATCAGGCTAATAGATAAAATTCGGATAAAATTAAATATCAGAACTTAAATCAAATATTTGTAACATTAAGGGCCAGTTGTACCATCTCTGATTAAAGTTAACCAGAGTTTAATCGGCCAAATTTGCCCGGTTAAATATCTGTTATCAGCTGATTAAACTTAATCGAAGTTTAACTGTAGACGGTACAACTAGCCCTAAGTATAAAGGTATATTAAATAATATATTTGTTTTCAATTTTCAACTTACTAAAACTACTCATGGTTTGTTTATTGTTATACTCTGAAGTAGTTATGGTTCGATCGAAATCTGATATTATCTAGACATTAAGATATACAATAAATATATAGTATTAGTAGGTATATAATATTGCACAAAACAATATTAGGTACCTGTAATTTATCTGGGCCGCCCGACACCAGTTGTTTTATCTTTTCATTGACATCATTTTCACATCGGATATGAACTGTGGAGGCAAACTTTTGTTGGATCTACAGAAATACAAATAGGGATTATATTATATTAACAATAGATAGGTTACCTATCTAAAACGCAGTCGATAAGGCCAGATGAAAATTACACGAAACGTACCTCATCAGTGAACTTCATGGTTGAACAGGGACGTGAATCGAACGTGTGCAGTGTGTGAAATGGCTCAGGAGCGCTTTACACGAAAATCAATTAGGTACCTACAACAATAACACACAATTATTATTAATGTGTTATGAGAACGGTGTCGAGCAACAAGTGCACAATGTCCGTCACACAAAATGAAATAAACATTGTAACAACTCAACCGTGAGAAACCGCGGAGTTGGCGACAGTAACTTACTGTTTTAGTCAGTGACGACTGACCAAAGATCTCAACGATTGTCAGCGGTCGCGATTGTATGTTCGACAAGACGACTTTCGGCCTCTTCACGACGACGTCGATATCGTACGGCAATGCGACAATTAAGAATCAAAGGTGGCCGATAAAAATGTTATTGCAAGTACCTACCTACGTTGTAATACTATTGGAGATAATCGCACGACACGGTTGTCATTCGTCACGTAGTAGAAAAAATGACCGGGCAAATAACACCATAGATTATAGAATTAGCTACCTATTAACACCGGGCATTGGTACACTGTCCGTTCGTCACAATAACGTGGCAGAATGGCAGATAAGGCGACGAGATTGTGGCAAATGGCAATGTACGTCGTGACCCTTGCCTACTAACTTCCTACAATAACAATATATTCTAATACAAATTACTAATTAGGTATTATTGTATTAGTATAATATTAATTATAATCGTCGCTGCCGCCGTACAAAATACAAATGTATAATAGACCAGTGGCACAAAATATATTGGAGACTGCAGCTCGGGGGAAATACACGAGCGACATGGGATTGTTTTACATTTATGATTTAGGTATCCATTATGAGTGGATTGTGCATAGCTGAACAGTTACTGCTGATGCCATTCACTAAGAATTTTAGCTGTTGTTTGGCCTTTGGCATTGTTTTGCGATTAATAGTATAAATTTTCGGTAACGCTATGGAAATGATAAGGAAATTATTTGTTATTTTATCAATTTTATTGTTGCTATTGTGTCAAAATCGGAATTTTCTGAATTCACCATTCTCCACGTATTCGACAGTCGACACAACGTACAATACTTGAAATTTAAATACTGTAAAACATTCATATGCTTACATTATATAGTGCTCACTGCTTTGTATATTTTATTTATTATTTATCTCCCAGCCGCGTTATCAACATCGAAAATGGGCATATTGTTTAATGTCAATGATCGTCCACCACTTACATAATTAACGGACAATTGTATTGGTCTTATGACAATTTTTTCGCTTGAAAAAATGTAATACTTGGTATTTTTTTCACAATAGCATTTGAAAAAAATTACATTAAGATATCACTTGGTGGATCAGCTGCAATCGAGGCGAATTTAGGATGAGATAATAATATAGATACGATACAATTATATTATACGAATTGTGATCGGTTATAAACTATAACTCTGTTTAATAGCTCTGTATTTTTTAGCTAAGTGTTTTGAAAAATACTATTATAATATATAGTATTATCTATATTAGGTATTCAGTAGGTAATCAGTATTAAATGATATTATTAATACAATTTTGTCCTCACTTATTAAACAGCTATTTTTCGCGGGGACTAATACCTACCTAATAATATTGTTCTAAATTCAATAAACACACGGTTGTACGTTGTAGGTACCTAGATCGAAGATCATAGGAAACATTCATAGTATTACATACACTATGTTGTATCTACAACGGTGAAATATACCCAATGCGCAATGAGGCCTATTTCCCCTCGCTGTTCATTTTCCTCCAAAATAAAATAACGTTAGATATATAATATATACCTCTATATTTATTGCTATAGGCCATATTTACGAGTTACGACCTATTCCGATATAGTGGCTAGTGGTTTTGCATTTACTATATAGGTACAGGTAACCTACATATTATTAATTTATTATAGGTACAAGACAATTCTGTTTTAATAACTTATCCTCATTACCCATCTGAATAATATATATTATGATATCTAGTCTATTGAGTATTGATAATTTGTTTTTTAAGTTCTATCGTACACACCCGCGGGCCGCGGCTGACACGTAACTATGATAATATTATTATTATAATAATATACAAAGGTATAATGTTAGTTCAGTGGCTTACCTACCTAGTACTTACCTATTTATAAACGATTTATTTATGAGAAGCCGTGACTCGTGGGATTGTCTATAATTCTATTTTCTACCTAATACAAACTTACAAAGAAAGAATGCGTTCGATTGTAACTAAGAAGTTATTACTTACCTATTACCCATTTGCACTAACCTACTAGTTATTACTATTGGACGTATTAGCAGTTAGCACAGAACAATTATAGGCATATTGCATAATTTATTCCACTATTACATTTACATATTATTCATGTGTGTGTGTACCTTTATGTATAGCTATAATTAAAAATAATTATAAATATTAAATATAGACGGCTGACGCCGATCAAGAGCAAATAATCGAGTACAGACTGCAGTTAACAAATTTATATGAATGTCGAAATAGTAATATACATTATACATATTATTATTATATTATTTGTTGAAGCTAACGATCATTTATAGTTTTATTAGTAATTTATAAAAGGAATAGGTTGTTCCGTGGTATTATGTTCAAGGGAGCACGGCCGCGGCGATAACAATATAACATTAATGTTTTTATAATGATTTTTGACACAATGACATTCTTACAGTAAATATAATATTATACATTATGTATATTTTATAATTAATTATTCTACAGTTTCAAAACGAATTAAAAGTTAAAACACGTTTATTTTACATTCGGTTAACTTAATTTTAGGCGTATAAAAATGTGTTTTAAATATTTGTGTTGATATTTTCGTCAAAATACCTATGTAATAAGAATACGTATCAAAACGTTTTAATTCAACACGAATTTTAAAAATTTGATGAGTCATATAAAAATGAATAGTACTGACTACTGAATAGAAAAACAAATTACCTAACGAACTGCACTAACTGCTATCTAGTCACTCGAGTAGGCAATAGATTGTAAATCAGATAATATTAGGTACGGCGATATGAAAAATCGTTTGCCTATTTTATCTTATTTTTACCTACGATGTTCTCCATTATGATTTTCGGCAGATTGAACATATTTATCGCATAATAATGATTATTGTCAATAATATGTCCGTATGTGAATAAAAAAACATAAAAAATTCTTTAGGTTTTTTTTTTCAAATTGGTAGGAATTTGTAGGAATTCGTATTCAAACTTCCTCTGAAACCAAATTTTGTACACAAATACACAATACAACATGTATATAATAATACGAAAATAATATGTGTATACTGAATATCTATTAAAAATTGTATACCCCCCCCCCCCTTGAAAAAATCCTAGATAGGTACGCTACTGTAGCTTATAGGTCATAAGTGCAACATAATATTATTTCGCCGTCATATACTATAATACGTCGTATACTATAATATATAATAATATCATACTATCATGTCCCTATGTCATTATGTTTCTCAGTGGCGCAACCAGAATTCTGGGACGATGCTTATTTCTTTCTTAGTCAAAAAGCTTGAACATTTAATATAAACTTCCTCTGAAGTTGTTCTTACAGCAGTTTAATATTATCTTAAACATATTATGTGCTCAATGATTTTTTTGGTTTCAAATTTCGTCGAAATTGGATATTTAAACGATATTTTCTTCTGACACGAAACTTTTCATTATTAGGTAAATTACGTAATATACGTATTATCACCACTATTTACTATTATAGAGTATAAATGTATAATATTTCATAACACATAACATAACATACTATACATAACATCATAACATCTATGATAACATTACCTTAGATCATACCTTAGTATATTATATTATATTACTACTATGGATGTATCTACAGCGTATGTTTTTGTTGGTGATATAGTGGCGGGTCGCTAAATTAGGTGATCGATGTGAGCAAGCGCGATGCAACTCCTCGCATAATTATCCATAGGTACAATAGGTATCTGTGGATAAATATGCGAGAAGTCGCGTTGTGCATGCGCATATCGACCTAATACGGCGACTCGTTGCTGACATCGGCAACATTTTTTTGTATAGATTTAATACGCTGTGGCTCCATCCATAGTATAATATTAAGATCTGTAAAAAAAAAAGGTTAGGCAAGAACAATATTACATATGTAATTCATTACTATTATTGTTATTATTTTGTATACTGCGATAACGTTCCATACTCCTTGTATGTTTTACTTTCAAACCACGATTCTGGTAACACTGATAACAAAGAATGCATCGGCCGCGGCGAGTCGGACATGGCAGTGGCAGTTAGTGGTAGACGCGACTATGCCGCGATACCACTGTTGGAGGTAGTAGAGGTGTGTAGACGCCAGACAGTATCGCCATTCGCCGCATCGGTGCGAGAAACGTGTGTTTTGTTTGGTGTGAGCGCTAGACGCGTAGTACTCTTTTCACTCACTGATCGTGCCACTGCCATTTATTGTTATAGTGTTAAGTAGCGAGTGCCGACATTTTACTTTGTTGTTGATTTCGTGAATGACGTATGTCGATACGCTGTTTTTCCTTGAGCGGTCGCCATAAGCATTTTGTCATTTATCACAGCATTTTCAAGTGAGTTCCTTACGTGTGTGTGCCGGTGCACACTCCATATTAGTAATAATTACTATCTATCGCAAAGGTCTTCGGATACGATTTGTCGTTCATCGAATTGTGTCTGCTATTATTCAGGTAACATTATGTTGTTGACGTTTAATACACAGTTTCTCTTCTCTGCCCAATACAATCTCGCCACATTTGATTCACTTCACTTTGCTTTATTGGGCGCGCGCTTGCTGGTATTCCTGAAAACAAGTGTTTTTTCTCCTCGTTTCGAATACGCCCAGCGTACTGCCATCTGCTGAGTATTGAAAAAGAATGTTTGTCTTTTAGTTTTAGGTACCTTCTCTTCCATTATCACCACTGTTGTAGCGCAGATTGATCCCGTTTCAACAACTAGGTTTTTATTATTGTTAAATTGACTGAATTGTAGCAGACTTAATAGATATTCCAAAACATTTGCTTATTCTTTCATGTTCATAATAATTATTATCTATCGTAAAAGTCATTGGATTTGAGTTGCCATTTGTTGAATTTTGTCTACAATTATTCAGGTAATATTATGTTGTTGACATTTAAGCTGCTGTTTCTCTTCTCTGTGCCCAATACAAACTTACTATACTTAGCCTCACTTCTCTTTACTTTGCTTTATCGGGCACACATATGCTGGTATTTTTGTTATCTAGTATTTTTTCCCTTGTTTTTAATATGCCCAGGTACCTAGGGGCAGTGGCGTGCCGAACTGACAAGCAGACCCGAGGCAAACTATACAATTTGATCCCCCTCCCCACCACCAACAGTTTTTTCACTATTTTTTTTTATTATTCAAAATAATAAATATTATTAAGTTTTTTTAGGTATAAGTTGCACATCTATACTAACACACCCACCCACCCACCCAAATTTCCCTTGAGGCAATTGCCTCAAAAAATGACTGTTCGGCACGCCACTGCCTAGGGGTGTATTGAGATAGATTATGTTAGGTACTGGGAAACAAATTCAAGGGCTCCAAATATGATATACTCGTTTCACTTGTAGTGCATTTATAAAATAGGTGTATACTTTACGACGCGTACTGGCCCACCAGGATACCAGGAAAATCCTAGTAGGCCTTTTAAAATTATAAGATCTGCGCCCCCAACCAAATAGGTACCAGTTTTAGTAAAATTCAGTAATTTAATTATTTTTAACAATTTTAATTGAATAATAGAGAAGATAAAAATTACATAAAAGCAAATAGTGAAATTCATTAC
>NC_042493.1:6246559-6263163 GCF_005508785.2 Acyrthosiphon pisum | reverse complement strand
CATTGGCACATTGCCGAATAGTGGGAATGGCATCATGGTGGGAGAAAACAGACGTCACGTATTATTATATGAATGCGCGGTTTACGTATGGACTCTCGTGGGCCGGAGTATAGGTATTTAAAGCCAATTAAAAAAAAAAAATGGCTTGTGCCCCTTTTTTCTGATCCTGGCTCTTACACCCCAAAGATGTTCTATTGACTTTAATGGCTTCCATAGTTTAATATTGTTATTTGTTTTATATTATTGATTAAATTCAATGAAGATTTGTAGTAAAAGTATTTCAAAAATTGTAAATATAAGCTTAAGATTTTAAATCATTATTGTGTGAAAATAATTAATTTATATTTATATTCAATAAAATCTGCATAAAAATATAAAAACACACTTATAATAATAAAATCTGCATTAAAATATAAAAATACACTTTAGTTCACAGGCACTTAGCAAATTATTAAAACTGAATATTAGCCATTACCTGGGACCCAATTTATTTTTGAACATTTTTCTTGTAGGTACCTAACCTAACCTAATCAAATCTAAGATAATTATAATGATGAATAATATAATACACTGAGTTCTGGTGTCGAGGTCAGTTAAATACAATAAACAGTGTTCTATTATTATAATAATTTTTTATTCTTTAGTTTTTATGTTTTATTAACATTATAAATATGTATTGCAATTATTACTTATTTCTTTTTAAGTAAGAATAATAAATGTTATAGCAATTTAAAACACGACAATAAACAAACTCTGTCATATAAAAATAATAATAATATTTCAATTTTGTGTTTGACTGTTTCTGGTACCTATCAGCTTTATAGTTCTGTTCAAACAAACCGAATGCTTATTGTATAATTGTATTATCATGCCGTTTAACGCTTTTTACAGTACATACAAAACCACTAACAAAAATGATAAATTGATGTAACCGTCAACAATGACGCTTACGTATTATCAAGTTTCCTTGAATGCCGTTTACATCTTTTAATTGACGTTTACACCCAGTTTTTTCATTCCCACCAATTCTATGCCGTTTTTTACCACATATTAAAACATCGATTCTTGGATATATACAAATGATAGCGATGTTTAGGTTCGATTGATCAATGTATAATAATGTCGTTTACAACAATATGCAAAAACATCGATTTTGAAAAAAGTGGAGTTTACGCCCTTTTACCTTCTAACCATCAATATTATACTAATATGAATTTGTTGATAAACAAATATTTTTTTTTTATAATTCTTATGAAGAACCAGACAAATCGGCATGCGGAAACATTGACTGCTTCTGTTTTAAATAAATATTTTTATAAATTGATTGGATTAATAATTATAGATGTAATATTATAAACCTAATATTATACTTATATTATTTAATTTATTTGAATTTCTTCATCAGAAGATTATGTTACTTTTTTCTTACAATTTCTACTGTTTTCTCTGATTGCCTTACAGGCAATGTAAGTTACGGCTCAAACAGATATCCGAGTAGATATCTAAGTTTCTGGTTTTTTTTATAATTTCTAGAATAATTAATTTCTCAAATAATAAAAACTACTAAGACAATAGTTTGAATCAATTGAAAATAGTTTATAATGTTAAAAATATTTAAGATTTGGTGTGTTGTACCTAATTACTGTTACATACAATAAAATTATAACATTAAGACAGGTGATTAAAATTAGTACCAGAAAAGTCAATGTAAAGGTTCCAACAATTGGCAGAATAAGACTGTACAACTGCTATTTAAAAATGTTCAATATTTATTATTAGTTATTACCTATGTAGGTACTCTTGGTCTTGTTTCATAGGTAAAGACTGGATTTAATTACATTAAAAATATATCTAAATTGTAGTATTGTGCTAAAAGTATGTATACATCGCAATGAAAATACATACATATGAAAATTGCAGTATAAATATGATAAAATTTCAATGATCAATACATTAAAGTTACAAAATAAAATTATAAAATGTATAATAATTAATTATTTACTTAAATAACATGATGTATACCTACAGGATATTAAAAAAAAAAAAAATAAAATAAAATAAAATAAACACTATTGTAAAACCACTAGCTTCCTCGCTCCATTCAGAATATAAAAAAATTATAAAAGTGTGTTTAAAAATTAAAAGATAGTTACCTATTATTTTTCTGGATTAAAATTTATAATTATATACTTATCTAAACTCTGTTCTTGAAAATTGTATCGTCTATTACTTAAAATATGTTTGTATAATGAAAAAGTACTGCAAAGTCTAGATACACTTGTTGTCGCTGTGTATTTTAAATAGGTAATTTAAAAAAATTGGCGGATTATCTAAATTAAAATTTTTTTTCCTGCCGTAAACTCAGAATAAGTTTTAATAGTTTTATATCCTTAATTTTCTTCTATGATATATTGATTTAGTTATATTTATCTTCCCATGGGGACCTGGAATAAGTCTGATTAGTTTACACTGTACACTGTGCCTACATATTTGATCAGATTTGATTTACCTGATATCAATAAAAAGTTTCAATATCTATTAAATCCGGTCTTTTGTAATAGGTAACCTATTACAAATTTTGTTTATGTACAAATGTATAATATATTATAATAATTTATTAAAAACTGTTACTAATAGTTAGGGCTTTGAAGTTGTAGGAGCTAAAGAAGGCAAAAAATGCATGAAAAATTTTTAAATATGCAAAAATATGTACCAATCATACCTACCAACAATTTATTTTTATGATTTTATTAAATTCAAAATTGGTTGGCTCTGATATGATGAATTGTAATTTTTTGAATCTAAAAATACAAATATAGAATGAAAGTTATTTGATAATAAAATTTTTTTTTTAATTAACTTAAGTCAACATATAAATAATTGTAATTTTTATACCAGTAAATGCTTGCATTGAACAACTAGAACCTTCTTGGTATTTTCTTATCAAACAAACGGCGGTATCTAAAAGTATATTTTTCTAGTCCAAAAATATTAAACAAGTATAAAAAGCCCATATAAATTGAGAAATATGCACTTTTTCTCAAATAGACAAAATATGCAAAAATATAAATAATTTTTGCATTTCAACTTGTCATTATATAGAATGGATATCTAGCTTGATCTGCTATATTTAAGGGCATACAAATACAAGGAAAAAAATACAACTTCCGATCTCTATTAATAGTCTATTACCTATTTATTTTATTTTATTATCTAAGGGCTGAGCCTTATACAACAGTTTAAAACAATACAATATACAATTTAAATAATTACATATTAGTTTATATAAGATAATAATTAATATAATAATATAAGTCTAATGATAGTAGGTATATATTTAGTGGAAGTAGTAACATCTAATTTTAATTTTATCAGTTTAACTGAATAACTGTGTGTTTTGCAAAACAAAATGATAATGTTATAGTCTTGTCTTAGTGTCAGGACCAGCGTTAGGGAAAGGGGAACTTTATTTCATTTTTGAAATAAAGTTCATTTTTATTTTCTAAGAAATCAAATGATCTAATCTGTAGATGAATTATAAAGAATATTGTTTAACTCAGGGCTTAACTTTAGTTATTTTTGAGTAAGATTAAAATAGAAGTTGAAATTTTTAATTAATACTAAAAAATAATGTACCGCTCAATCTCAATTTATATCATTATGATCTTATACTCTATTCAGATTAAGTGGGAACCGTTCTTGCTCATACAGACTAAATTCTCGATCACCGTCAGACTCCTAAGTGTTATTACAATCTGCAATCTGCCATAAATTATAATCGTTGTCAATCAATGCTTCCAGATCATTGCTGTAGTGGCTTATCTGCAAAACTCAAGGAGCAAGCTTCATAAGCTACCAATAATTTTAGGTTCTTTATAAGTTAAAATGTGTGTGTAGTACTGTAGTTATACAATTAATAATAGATGCACTTATTTTTAACTTGAATGACTAATCTTCTGTTATGATAAAACCTGTTCAACTTTTTTAATAAAAAAATTATGATAATTTATTAGGGCGCCCAGATGCATTATTTTTGGGAAAATGATTTTCAAGGACGAAATCTGTTTCAAACATCAGATACTTGAAATTTTGAATTTTTTGTGTTATTAGCAGTTGATGTAGTTTATGTTATGCTCAGAGCTTTTTTTGGTTGTTACTACATTACTGTCCAATGTTGTTCCAGTATATTCATACCTATTTTAGATATTTTGTGCTTTTCTATACTGTATACTTGGTCACAATATTTTATCAGTACAATTGTTTAAGCACATCGTAATCTAATTATTCACATTTCACACTTAAGTTGGTAGTTAATGTGCTAGGTCTAACAACAAGCTAATATTGAAAGAGTAGAAAACACAAAAAAAAATTGTTCTCCAAATTATTATTTAATATTACATTATTGTAGGTTGTTAAAACTATTAAAAACAACTTGGTCAAAATTCATTGTAAAATAAAAAAATTATTTGAGGAGATTAGAATGGCCAGGTGATATCATTGCGCCAGCCTCGATAAAATTGCTTGTCACATATATGAAAAAGTTGCTCTCTTCTCACAACGATTTATCCATCTACAAATTATTTTTGATGTTTGATTTACATATAAATGTGTGACTTTGTGTAAAAGATGATATATGTATCAGAATTTCAATGAAACATTTTGTTTTTTTTTTTAAATATTAAAAAAGACTGGCCGGTTGTGCCATGTTGTGTTGCGAATTGCGATAAGTGATTGCTGCAGTTATCGAGGTGAACGTAACAAAAATTACTATTATAAGATTTTATATATTTCAAAAAAAAAATAAATACTTTAGACAAATTCTGGTCCCACTAACATCTTCAGTGCATAAAATCACATCACATATGTACAACAAAAATTTGTAGTTTTGCCAAACACGGCCCAAGACATCACATGTCTATATGTAAATCCTTTAACTCATAGAATAATGTGATTAGAAACATTAAACCTATACCATTTTTCTTAGGATTGAGCATTCATACAAATTAAAAAAACTTATTTTCTGTCCCTGTTAATATAACTTGGTGTAAGAGAGGTGGTGAAGACCCCCTTTAATCGAATGGCCTCTGAGTTTTTATAGAGTGGTAGGTGGGTAAGCCTGTCATATAGTATGTGGTCCACCAGTGAATTTACAAATATAGTATGCAATCTACCAGCAATTTACAAATTTCGTATGTGGACTACCGGTAAAAAAAATTTTTAATTCTTTAAATTCAATAGTACCATTCCACTAAGTAAAAATAAAAAGTTAGTGGAGTTATTTGAATTCCCTTTTGTTTGCAACTCTCCTCTTTTAACATATATACAAAATACAATTAATTCATCTCAGTTTCCACAATAAATTTTCATTGTTTGCCAAAACATATTAATAATTCAAAATTGGTGTTTGAGTCGTTACAACTTATGATTAAACACAAATATTTTGACAACATATTGCGTGTGTCACTGTGTGAGAGCTAAACTAATATGTCGAATAAGTTGTAGTGTTGTACTGAGAGTTTGAGTCCATATGACATTATGTATATTCATTATTATTTATTTGTGTGCCGTGAAGATTTTTAAAATGATCAAGTGCACCATTAGGTAAAAAAGGTTGGGAATCCCTGCAGTAGGTAATGGCCAATATGTGATAATTTAGTACTAACTACTAACTATATTACCTATTTTAGAATAACTATAATGATAGGTAGTGAAAATATTACGGCGAATAACTTTATCGGGTTGTTAGTGTTGCAAGATGGGTGAAATATTATACTAAAAATGTTAAGTTCACCACTCCACTCTTAGTGTACTAGAATTTGAACTAGTCTCAATTCAACCCATGATCTATACTCCGTTTGCCGATAAAATGTGGTTATTTTGAACATACAACTTGATCCGAGGAATGGTGATTTTGGTGATTGCGGTGAGGTATAATGGGTTTTTTTACATACAATTAATATAATTTATGAAATATCTTAAATTTTGCAGCGTAAATAAAATTAGTTCATTTAATAAATGCTAAATGTTATTTCTTAAGAGTACACTACCTATGCATTTATTGTCTCTGTCTTATACACATCCGATATATCAAATTCTCATTCACTAGTTTCACTAGCTGTTGTCAGTTTTGATATAATAGTGAATTTACCTATTATCAAACTTTAGTAAAAACATTATCTGTACTTATGTGTCAGCGGTCTTTCAATATTTTAATTTTTAAGTTAGATATGATCATTATTCATTTGTAATATTTTCCATACACATATTTTTATCTATTGAAAATAAAAATATTGAAAAGTCGGTAAAAATTACCAACTAGATTCTCTTTTCTAACAGAAATTTGAATTTTTACAACATTGGGTATTCACTCAATTCTCATGTAGCGATTTTCTTATTTTGATGTAGATACTTGAAATGTACATCTTATTTTATCAATTCATGCATATGATAAAACTTTCAAAATAATTCGATTCGTTTTGAGCTTACACCATCAATTACAGTGAACCATTAGTGATTTACTGTATAGCAGAATGACCACTTACCCGCATTTTTATAATTATTGTTGATAAAAATATTTTGCTCATAGGGTGGTAAGAGAGATAGGTGAAAAAAATTAGAAATTAAGTATTTAAGATCATTGTTATACCATCTTCTTTTAAATTGTTATCTAAACTTCTCTACCTATTACATTATATTTGTATTGTGATTTTGGTTCCTGTTTTTTATTCGATAGTTTGTGATATTAGATGTGTATTTCATTAGTTTAATTGAAACACAAGTAACACTAGTTTCATCCGTTAATGTATTCTTCGATTTTGATTGGATCAAATGGAAAATACGCTTTCACAAGTGTTTGTTGATGCGCATATTGAGGGTATTAATTTGGTTATTTTTTCAAGTACTTGATATCTTTGTAAGTCCCAAACTATCATTATTTTATAATTTATAATATAATATTTAAAAATTATAAAGAATTTGTGCGCACTGATATAATTTGACCTATGTGCCATTTTTGACATGAGTGGAATAGATTTGTCTCCCCTTCTTCTTCTTCTTGTGTTCAGTTAAAATTGCCAACAATCACAATTAGTTATAAAATAGGTCACATATATATAAATGAGTAAACAAATAAATAAATAAATAGATAGTAATAATTTAATATTAATGGTCGGTAACTTTGTCATATCTTATATTGTAGCCAATGTCTATGGCATTCTTGTTCACTTGTTCTAGGTCATCCTTGGTACATTGTGTTGGATTTATGGTACAGTTGAGTAAGTGTTCATTTGTTTGCCGTTCGCCGCATTCACACTTGTCGTCTTCCTTCCTTATTATTAAGACCCCATTTCATTTTTTTTTTTTTTTTTTTTGTCTCCCCTGCTATATTGTATGTGTATTGCTAATATAAAAATAAGATGACATTTGTTTTTATTGTAAGATACATATTTCTTAATAATTGATATAAAAAACATGCAATTAAATTTACTATAATGTGTGTTTTAATAATAGTGGTTTCTTTTTCTTTTTCTTTTAAATAGTAAATGTTAATGAAAATATGTTTAAAAAAAAATATAACTTTTATTAATGCATTTTGTTGTTATTTTTTAGGTGTTAATCAAGTTCGTTTGGAAATACAATGGATCAAAGTGCGATTGGAAACGAAATGGATCAAGGTGCGATTGGAAGCGAAGTGAAACAAAGTGCAATTGGAACTGAAATTGATCAAAATGCGACCGGAAGTCAAACAGATACAATTGGAAACGAAATGGATCAAGGTGCGATTGGAAGCGAAGTGAAACAAAGTGCAATTGGAACTGAAATTGATCAAAATGCGACTGGAAGTCAAACAGATACAATTGGAAATGAAATGGATCAAGGTGCGATTGGAAGCGAAATGAAACAAAGTGCAATTGGCAGTGAAATGAATCAAAATGCGATTGAAACCGAAATTGATCAAAATGCGACTGGAAGTCAAACAGATACGATTGAAATCGAAATGGATCAAGGTGCGATTGGAAGCGAAATGAAACAAAGTGCAATTGGCAGTGAAGTTAATAAAAATGCGATTGGAACCGAAATTGATCAAAATGCGACTGGAAGTCAAACAGATACAATTGGAAACGAAATGGATCAAGGTGCGATTGGAAGCGAAATTGATCAAGAAAAAATGGATATACCTGCTGTTCTGCTAAAAGAATCTGAAATAAAAAAGGAAGTAATTGAATCTGATGTCATAACAATAAGTGATGATGAAGATGAATCAGACACAATACCTATAGGTATTGCTATACCTATGCATATACCTATAACAGTACCATGCCCTAATAATCTGCTTATATTTAAGCGCCGTTCAACTGAACCTAAGTCCTTCAAACGCTGTTTATCTGAACCTAAGTCCTTCAAACGCTGTTCATCTGAACCTAAGCCCTTCAAACGCTGTTCATCTGTTGGGGTGGCTGAACGTCGATGTTCATCTGTTCCAATTCATAAAAATAATTACGATGAATTACATGAACCATCAGAATGTATATCAATATCATCTGATAGTGGTGGCGAATGTTCATCACAACTTAAACCAAAAAAAACTCTTAAACGCAAAAGAAGTTTGATTCCAACCAATATCGAAGTTGAAAATACCCGAAAAACTATGAAACCAGGACCTAAGTCAAAAACAAGAAATATAGTAACTGTTCATCAAATGATCACTGAGGCTAAAAATTTAGCACCAGGAATGACACTTGACTCCAGTGATGATTCTGATATTGAAATGATGTTAAATTCAGATGATGAAAATGACTCTATTGAAAACGAAGAAGAAGAAGAAGATGAAGTAGAAGAAGAAACAGAAGGAGTTGACGAGACGGAAGAAACAGAAGAAGTTGACGAGACGGAAGAAACAGAAGAAGTTGACGAGACAGAAGAAGTTGACGAGACAGAAGAAGAAGGAGAAGTAGAAGAAGAACAAGAACAAGAAGAAGGACAACAAACACTAATCGTTCCAGATGATGATGAAAATGAAAGTAATGAAGACGGGGAAGTATTACCAACAATTGATGAAGACGTTATAAGTATTAGTTCTGACGATGAGTATGGACAATTGTTAGCTTGTAGTCAGACAAAAACCACCTCTGCTGCAGAAGAAAGAGACCGTTTAAGTCTAAGTAACAACGTAACAATCAACCAAAAAGAAGACAAGATCATGCAAAATAACGAATTAATAAAGGAAGAAATTGCCTCTGATGATGCTGCAGAAGAAAGAGACCGTTTAAATCTAAGTAACAACGTAACAATCAACCAAAAAGAAGATAAGATCATGCAAAATAACGAATTAATAAAGGAAGAAATTGCCTCTGATGATGCTGCAGAAGAAAGAGACCGTTTAAGTCTAAGTAACAATGTAACAATCAACCAAAAAGAAAAAAAGATCATGCAAAATAACAAATTAATAAAGGGGGAAATTGACTCTGATGATGCTGCAGACAAAAGAGACCGTTTAAGTCTAAGTAACAATGTAACAATCCACCAAAAAGAAGAAAAGATCATGCAAAATAATGAATTAATAAAGGGAGAAATTGCTTCTGATGATACTGCAGAAGAAAGAGACCATTTAAGTCTAAGTAACAACGTAACAATCAACCAAAAAGAAGAAAAGATCATGCAAAATAATGAATTAATAAAGGGAGAAATTGCCTCTGATGATGCTGTAGAAGAAAGAGACCGTTTAAGTCTAAGTAACAACGTAACAATCAACCAAGAAGACAAGATCATGCAAAATAACGAAATACTAAAGAAAGAAAATGATAAAATAACAGAAGATGAAAATTACAATAATGAAATACTGAAGAATAGCTTAACTGATTCAAATGAAATATTAAAAAGCGGAGAATAACATAATTTTTTTAATAAATTTCCAAATCAAAAGTTATAATATATAAGAATGAGAATGATTATATGTATTATATGTAATGATGTTTTCAAAAATAACTCAATTATTCCAGATTGAAAATTCAACAAATTAAATAATATCTATGTTTGAATATTAATAAATGCAATGAAAACTAAATAATGATAATCACCACCAAATTTGTAAATATTTTGTAAATGTACCAACAATTAGATGTAAAAGGAATGAAAATATGTATAGTATACATAACAATATTGTTATGTTTTTAACCTTATACTCAATATCATAAGAAATATAATTAATTTAATACTATTTGTTGTAAGCTTTTATTTTATGTTAAGAAACTAAATGTAATTTTATTTATTAAAGAATTTTGCTTGACCAGTACCATCTCTCATAAATGTATGCATTTAATTAATGTTAAGAAATTATAAATCAAATAGGTATATGAAAAAAATTTATACTAATCAAGTATTATCAGATTAGAATATTAGAGTTTAAGTCATTAAGATGATGTGATACCCGCATGTGTTATCTCCGTCTTACAAGTGCATAATATAGCAAATTGTACGCTCAGCAGAACATATGTAACTCCGTTAATTTAAAAATTAGAGTGATTATAAAATCTAAAGGTAAGATTATGATCTAGTCAACCTAATGGGCTTTTTAATATATTTTAATTTTAAAGCGAGTTATGTGCATTTTAAGATGTTCAAACAATTTTCAATTTTAAAATACTCATAACTCGTGTTAAAATTAAAATATAATAAAAAGCTCATGAGGTTGCCTGGATAATAATCTTACCTTTAGATTATATAAGAGGACAATTTGGTCTAATTTTTTAACTAATGGAGCTACACGTGTTCTGCTGAGCATACAATTTGCTATGTTACGCACTGGTAGAGACAACATTTGCGGGTATCACATTGTCTTAACAATATCAAGTTTGTACGCTGTGCGATATGGGGTTCTGGAGTTATGGCCTCTTAAGTGCACACCTGGCGACATGGTCAAAACAACAAGTTTAGTTTCGGATTAAAATCATAATAATAATATTTATTTAGCAAACAAACAAAATAAAACAATATTTTCAAACAATTTATAGTAGGTTTGCAAGCTCATCCAATAAGCATAGATATGCTTGTAGACGGATGAGCTGAGTTCATGTTATGAGTATTATAGAAGTATACAAATAAAATAAAGAAAAGAAAGAAAAAAGGTCAACATTAAGAGTAGTTACTTAAAATTATCATTGAACTAAATAGTGGAAATTTACAACCAAGATGTAATAGTGTTAATATGTTTCTTATACTTATTAAAATTTTCAAAATTAGTTAAATTAATATTATATTTACGAAGTAACAGAATTCCTTTAATCATTGGACTTGTGTTCCAAAAATAGTATATTTCGTGGAATAATTAAATTACAATTGTTTTTTATTCTAGTATTATAACAATGCAAAAGCTGAAATGAGCTATATTTACTTTAAATATATACAATAAAATCGCCCGTTCATAAACTTGAAAAATAGTTCTAACTTTCAACTCTAGGTAAATTGAACAAGTTGGATACAATTTTGGTTTTCCAAGTATAGTTTTAATCATTAAATTAATTGTAGTAGATAAAACATTTATATGTGTGAAGTATGTACATCCCCATATTGAAATACCGTACGAGAAAACAGATTGTACAAGAGCTAAATATATAATTCTAAGAGTTTTAATATCTAACATATTTTTGAGCAAACTGAGCTTATGTAATAATTTTCTAAGAATACTATTTACATGATAAATATGTTCAATAAATTTTAGTCTATGGTCTAATTTTACTCCAAGATATTTAATAGAATAAACTCTATCCAAAGATAAACACTCACAAGGGTTATCTAGATATTTACATTTATAAGAGTGTACACACAGTGAAAAATCAGTATTTTTAATATGTGAATTATTTCACAATAATAATAGTGTATTGTATATTGCTTGCTATTGGTTACGGGCACCTTTGTTCATTTGTAATAATTAATGTAAAATTAATATTAATATTTTAATTAATTAATTTTAATATATAATTAATGTGAAATGAAAATCTTTGTACAGGATCAACTCTGGAACTACTTATCAGATCTTCTTGATGTTTTTTAAACGAAAGAGTATATCACGAAGAAGGTTATTATGAAACAAAATTTTAGGAAAATCCACCAGAAAAGTAGGAAATCTGGATGTCAAAAATACAACAGTGACGAAACAGGTTAGGCTAGGATTCTGTATTAATTGATTATATTAATCTACCATAGGTAAAATCCAACAAACTTGATATAATTTTGATACTTTAGAGTAAATCATACACTTACGTACAAACTAGGGGTCCGCGATCTACCGCAGGTAGATTGTCTACCTGATAATATACTGCTGCGAATCAGAATTTTTATTCCCGGCAACGAAAAAGTTAAGATTAATTTTAAACACCATACACCGAATATTAAATAACAAATTGAACAAAGTTGAGTCATATGGAGATGGTTACATTTAACGGGCAACAAATTGTGCGGGTTCAGCTTGTTATATACAAATTTAAAATAGTTTTTTTATTAAATAATACTAAATCAGGTGTATGACAAAACAATCAAAATTATTATTGGAAATTATTTTTTATAGGGTAAAACATGAACTTTCACCATAAGCATTACTGCAATTCTACTCAATAGATCATCAGGGGAAATGGGGTTCCAAAATAACTTATAGATTTACAAATTGAAAGTAGGTATTCCAAACTATTAATAAATAAAACCTCTTTGTACATTTTTTCAATTATTTATGTAGGTTTATTGAATTAATTTTATTAAAATAAAATAATAAATTTAATAATTAATAAATAGAATTACACAATCTTTATAAAATAATAACTTGATCAATATTAACCATTTTATCATATTTTTATAATAGTAAAAAATGGATATCTAATCCTTAGATTAGAAAAATTCAAATTCATCTTGAGCAAGATGGAGTGCAATACAATAAAATAAAAATAAATTGTTTATTATTAATATTAAATAAAAATAAAAATATTGAAATACTATATTGAGTTATACATATTGCTTATATTAACATATATTATTTGCAGTTAATCAATTCCTATATTTTCATCAATTAATATGTAGTCATACATGCATTTCATAACATGTTAAATGATGATTGGTTCAACAATCATTGTTTTAATTAATATAAGCACTTTAAGTTATAACTGTATACCTATAGTTTTTTCATATCTTTAATTATATTTCATTCTAATAATATTCTTTTTTTTATATAACGCTCTATATTTGTTCAAGATAAATTCAAACTTTTTCTTGTCAAAGGATTAAATAGTATCCAATTATAAAATATGAAGAGCTTTATAATTATCAACTTAATATGCATACATTGAGTAAGTATATTAATCAATTTATTCATTTGATTATCTTATAGTTATTTTATACAAAAAATAATTCATTAATCCTACGTACAATTTAAGTTTTAATACACTTGTTTATAATTTGTTTTTTTATAGTTTTAAGTTTCAATTTACATGTATTTACACTTACATGTATGATCATGGAGAGGTTTATTATATAGTATAATATGAGGTATATGTGACAAGTAGACACAAATGGACAGTGGGGTCCAAACATTCGGATATTAGAACATTTCAACATTTGGACACTAAAAAAATAATTTGAAAAAAATGTACAATTATAATTTTAGCTTATACTATATTAATCAAATAAAATTAAATATATAGTATTATATTAGTTAAATTCTAAAACCATATATTTTAAGTATGATACAATCAAGTCTTAAAAATACACTATGATTTAATTTACGAAAATGAAAATTTTATTTTTAGTGCCCTAGTGACTCATCCATTGTTTTAAACGATCATTCCAATATTTATTTATTTATTTACCAACAAATTTTCCAATTTCAAATGCAATTATATAATATTTTAGATATTATGTCTCTAAATAATATATATTTCTTATATTACTTAGTATGTACCTAATCTGGAAATAATTTATATGATTTATATGATAATATACCATAAAAAAAGTTAGTTTTATACAATTATTACATTAAGAGGATATGACTTATCGATTTGTCTAATTATTGTTTCAAAACATAATTTAAATGTACGTACAACATTTTATGTCATCCTCAAAAATATTATCCTCTTTAATTATCGTAGTAGTTGATTTTACTGCATGATTAATGAAAAAAAATGATTTTAAGTGAAAGCGTTTTATCAATGTTGCGCGGGGGTCTGAGAGAGAAACAATTAATATTGCGCTGACATGCTCTTAAAGGGGCTCCAAAGTATCATGTTTTAAGGAGTAATATTTAGGCAATTCACATGACATGAATATTTGGGCTATATTTGGGTACTGGGTAGTATATGAACATTAATGTGTGTTTCCGATAATCGCTGTAATGCCATGTTGGGCAACCAAAGAAAGATGTAGCCAGGGGGTTCCATTACTTTCCAGTCTAAACATTTTCCAATTTAATATTCACCATTATTGTAATGATTTGTTAAACTTATTGCTGTATTTTTCTGTACCAATTTTGGCACGAATGAAAATTATAACCACAAACTATTACGATGTTGGCCAAATATTTTCAGTTGTAGGTATTATGAATAGCAACTTCAAAGTCCAACACAGCTGTAACTGGTTGAAACCGTCAAATATTAATAATTATATGGGTATTTTTGTCAGGAAGCAAAGCAAAAACTAATAGTATGTAATTGTAATTCTTAAAAGTTATAACTATGAATAGTAAATAGAAAGGTAACTACAGGAAATATTATGTACAATAATTAAATATAGGTACCTTACTACCATGTAATAATATTTTTCGTTAAAACAGAGAAATATAATATTGTCTATAGGTACTTACAATAAAATACTATAATATGGGTATCTTTATAATTTGATAAAACAAATTGTTCAAAACAGTTTGTTTTAATATCCATTACCTTTTTAGTATCATGAAATGCGTCAATACTTTTAGTCAAAGTTGGCAATAAATTTAAATGGCGTATTCTATACATTTCGTCTAATATAATTAAGATCAGTTGTATTTCAATTGTTTTTGTTATTACTTATTACTGTTGGAATATAATATGTACAAATAAACGTTAATGGGTTTTCTACAATTTTGTCTTAACTTACTTTTCTTTTCAGTAAATTATTTACTTCTTGGCGATTAAATGTAACATTTTCGTCTTGATTGTAAATCAGAACTTCATTTTTTAAAATTATTTTGTCCTCAGTATTATTTGTGTAAATTTTACTTTTATACTTATCAGTTATCATTAAAACAACACCAAGTTTTTTGGTCACTTATTTCAGTATAATCACAGATTATATAAAACTGTTTTATTTAATCTGAGGTATAAATGTATAATGTAAAATAAATTTATATTTATCAATTGTTTATAGACTTTTACCATTTTGACTGTAGGTACTCCATGTTAATTATTGGTTAAAAAAAATGTTGTCACCGCCTGTTATGTACAACGAGTGTCGAACTTAATTACACAATACATTCAAAAGGTTAGCCAGGGGTGGATCCAGTGACACGATTAGAGGGAGGGGGGGGGGGGAGTTAAAGTTTTCAGAAAATGTCAATTTTTTTTTGTAATTTTGTTTTTCACAGTATTAAAATGTTTAGAAATACAGCTTGGGAGGGCTGTAGCCCCTAAGCCACCCTGTAGCCACCCCTAACTTACGAAATATTTGACTAAACAATATATATTATTTTACAAGTATATGTACTTAACGACGAGACAGATACTACCGGACTAAGATATCGACAATTAACGACAATTCGTAAAGTAAAAATTTCCCAGAAGCTTTCAAAAGTGCCCTGAAAAAAAAAAATAATAAGGTGGAACGGGACTTTTTGACAAATTACCGTAGATTCATGACATTTTGACTGAATGTTTATATTAGCATTTTTTATACATCAGAACATTTAAAAATATTTTGACTTATTTTGAGCTGTTTACAAACATTTTCAGTTTCCAATTTTTAGATTCTGAGTGAAACGATGAATGTATTGATTTTACAATGATGTGTGTGTTTTTTTTTTTTATTTTTTTTTAAATTTTAAATTTTTTTTTGTGTCTGTCATCACCTTTTAGGACGGTAAAAGTGCTTGGATTTTCTTCAACAGTACCTTTTCTGATAGGAAAGTGAATCTAGTTGGTACTTTGGGGGGTCAACATTTTTGCAATAGTTTTCAAAAGCGCCGTGGAAAACAAAAGAAAAATTAAGGAAAAACGGGAATTTTTACGCAAAATCTGTTTTCGAGAAAATTGATTTTGGTTTTTGGTGTAACTTTAAAACGAATGACTGTAGATACATGAAATTTTCACTGGTTGTTTATATTTCCATTTTCTATACATGATAAATTTTTCAAAATTTTTCAAAATATAATGATTTGTTTTGAGCTGTTTACGGACAATTCCAGTTTCCAATTTAATTAGTTTTTTAGATTCTGAGTGGAAGGATGAATGTATTGATTTTACAATGATGTGTGTTTATTTATTTTTTATTTTTTTATTTTTTTTGTGTCTGTGTACACGATAAGTTGTCGAAATAATGCTACGATTTTCAACTTCAGTATCTTGTTCGATCAGAAAGTGAATATCGTTGGT
>NC_042493.1:6245715-6246509 GCF_005508785.2 Acyrthosiphon pisum | reverse complement strand
GACAAAACGCCCGGAATCTAGTCTCTTATATTATAAAACACGGTTAGTCGCCGTTTTTTCCGACAGGCGCGACGCAGCAAATAGGGAACCGCCAATGAAAAAATTCCGTCGCCGCGGCCGCGTTATCGCCGATTTTCTTATCATTCCGCAGATTTTTGAGATTTTCGAAAATTTCCCCTTTTCACACGATTTCGACGACTTTCGAGCCTTTTTCGTCACCTTTTGTGCTCGATTCGCGTAGCTCGCGATCTCTCGAAGCCGTCGGTGTGCGGTTTATATTCGTGCGCCGTCCGTAACGGTCGCAACGTCGATCGCAAAATACGCTCCCGGCCGGAGTTTTTTGCCGATTTTTTTCGTTTTCTCCGACCGATTCGTCTTTCCGCACGCCGTCCGTGCCCGAATCGTGTAGCCGACGTCTTTTCGAAGCCGTCTATATGCGCTTTTCCTTCGAAATCGGTTCGTTCGCCTCACAATCGCGTTTCGAAATGACGCCGGCGACCGACCCACCGTAAGCGTATACCTATACATTTTACATACGTGTATTTGCATTTGTATTTGCCTATATAATAATTATTATCGGAAAACGCTTTTCACACGCCCCGTTAAATATATATTTGGGAGATGTGCGTGTTACAAGCGAATTATATACGATTACATCGATGTACGTCGAATATATCGGTTTTCGTCGCTCCGTAGACGCACAGCTTAAGTGTTAATGTTTTGACCGTGTTTCACAACACAAACTGTGTCTCAGTAGGTAAGGCGTTAGGTAGGTTGCTAGGTAGGTCCGGGTT
>NC_042493.1:6244106-6245615 GCF_005508785.2 Acyrthosiphon pisum | reverse complement strand
TTTGTAGTAAAAATGTATAAAATGTTCAACTTTATATCTAAGGATTGAAAATTTAAAACAAGATTCCACGTAAATATTTAATTCTGTTGCCCAAAAATTCTAAGAAATACATAAGCACAGTTTATTTTTATAGTCATTTTAATTTTCCATTTAGACGAAATACATATTAAAAAAACCTGGAATAACTATTTTAGTTATTTTGTTGTGATTGTAATGATTGTATAATATTATTTGTGGGTACTTGAAACTTCTAAAGTATACTATTATATATCTATGATAGTACCACGGTTTGTTGTTGATGTATAACGCGTTACCTGATTGATATTGTGATATGATTAATTTGGAATTTATTATTAATACCTATTATAGGTCAATTTTTTTTTAATATTATAGATAAGTATACCTATAATAGTTATGTCTAATACCTAGACTGACAAACCGTCTCCACTCAGAATCGTTTTTCTTATCCAGTGATATTATATATTTATATCATTGAATTCAAATTTAATACTATCCATTATACAGTGACCCACTTGTAACCTACTGTACAGCAGAGTGACATACACTTACCCACCTTTTTTTATTTTTTTGTTCTATAAATATCTTTTTTTTTTTGTCATATTTGTTTTATTTGTACAATCTGTATAAAAAATAATTACAATAAGCCCAATGGAGTATAAATATCAATACAATTTTATTTGTTGTGTAAAAAAAAGCTTTACAATTTAATATATTGTTTCAAGGACAGATGAAAAACATTAAAAATCCAGTCACATTTTTTTATAAGCATTAAAAGTTTAAATATTAACAAAATCTGTAAAATTCACGAAAATGTGCAAATTATAATGAGTTAGAATTCGTATACATTTTTCTATATAAATATAAGATTTGAAAATGTATTACAAGATACCTCATAAGTTTGTCTACCTTTATCAAAAAAAAAAAAATGTCTTCAAGCAGTGTTGGCTTGACACACCAAAAGCCCATGGACCAGTTTTTTTTAAGGGGCCCCATAATGAAATACAAAATTTACTTGACATTTTGGTGAAAAAATGCTCACCATCTTTTTTCCTTTAAAAATACATTTATTCAAATTTAGATTTTTAGAATTTTGAAGAATACCTAAAGACCATATTTTCAAATTACTGATATCTTTTTTTAATAAGTACTATTAATGAGTAACCTGTAGCGATACAAACTTATATTTTTCAAATGAGAATCTCCTTTTTTCCTGCAAATTATTTAGCAAATGTAGTTCTTGTAAATATAGAAGTATCTAAATCAAATTTTTAAATATGGTTTTTCAATAAAATACTATAAATAATATTAAATGTAGTACCTATTCCCTAATTTAGTATATTATACTGAAGTAGTATACCCGGGTGATTCTTTTACCAAACAACACTCATTATTTCAGTGTAAATTTTTTTGAAAATATTTTTTTACATACTTTCACGCTGCTTATAAAACAACATATTTCTTAAAAATTATTTTTTAAATATTTTTTTA
>NC_042493.1:6233767-6244056 GCF_005508785.2 Acyrthosiphon pisum | reverse complement strand
AAATTAAAACCTTATGTTGTATTTTTTTCAAATTATTTATCTTGATAGATCAATGGTAATGAGTACTAATTACTAACATTTTCAAATCATCTAAGCCCCCAAATCTACTTAACCAATTTCTATATAAATATTATCCTTAGTACACAATGTTATATAACTTAAAAACTACAATTTCAAATTTTGATTTAGATGCCTCAAAATTCTCAAAAAATAATATCTGCTGAATAATAATGACTAAAAGTTAATAATGAGGATTTTTATTTGAAAAACACTAAACAAAAGTTTGTATCCTATAACAACATAGTCCTTAAATGGCTTAAAAATCACTAGTATTCAAAATAATATTAAATTAAAAAAAAGCTTTTTAAATGTAGTGATTTAAAATACCGGGGACAAAGCGTCCTATGGGTAAGTAAATAACATCACATAACTCCCGGGGGCCAAATGTCTTATCTTAATAATAGACGGGGACGAAACGTCCGTCCGTTGACTCGCTTTTTTTATGGTGACGAAACGAAGGGGTGAAACGTCCTTTTAATACCACTGCGTACGCCACTGATTATGGTGGAGGAAACAATAATACGTGTTAATAATAATAATTAACGCCTGCGAAGTGGGAACAAAACATACATAACATGACGATGTACAGTGTATTTATTACAATGGCGTCTATGATGGGGGGACAAAGCGATAGAAACCCTACCACTTTGGACTTTTTTTTCATAGACTTACTTTTATTTTGTACATTAAAATCCAATTCATATTATAGTTTGTCCAATTAACACACAATATTTAATTACTCCAAAGTCCAACTTAAACTTAATTATGATAAATAATTTAACCCAAATGTAAAGGGTAAAATTGAATAACGTTATTAAAAAAACTATTATTTTGAAGATCTTAATGTGAGTACATGTTTTTAGAATGCAAAATTTCACCAAACTATGCAGCCTCCGCCACCCCTTCACGGGGGGCAAATTAATAGTTAAACGATGATTATATCGATGGAAAAATATAAACTCTTACGCGAATAACTCTTTTACCTGAAAACAAAAGATACCTACTGTAATATCCTACACCCCAACATTTTTCCTAAAGGGGGCTGCAATCGATGAAAAAAAATTAATATTTTTTTTCAGCTATGATGATATCCAAGAATAAAAATATCGAAAAAATATGATATTTTGTATTTATATTATTCATTATGACACTAATGATAATTGGAATATTCGAAATCGCCTCGATCATTCCCTAGTAAACTTGTTGATCAATTATAATCCGTTTTCAAAATTAAAATCTGTCAAACCAAAATCTTCCAGTTTTATCTAGCTTATTGGTCTAAAAGTCACTTTTTTAAGCTATTGTATATACGCTAACCTAACCTAACAGTGGTGTAGATACGATTTTTTTCTGGGGGGGAGGGGGGGTTAAAATATATTTATGATACAAATTACAAGTTATTATAGTTAAACTAAACGTCATTTTTATTTTGTTTCAAATTGGTATTAGTTATAAATAGTTGCAATAGTTTTATATTAGACTCAGGGGCGGACTTGCCATTTTTCCGCCCCTAGGCATTACAACACTAGCGCCCTTTACATTGGCGTACTCCAACGGTGGGGGGGGGGGGGTAATGTTCCATGAAATAAACTATAAAAATTGGATGAAATCTATAAGGCGTCGTCGCAATGTTTATTATTATTAATCACTTTATCAAGACATCTGATTTCCAGAATTAATTCCAGTATTCTAAGAATGCCGAGTGCGGGGTGAGGCGGTTCAATCCAATTTTATTTACTTGCTAAGAACTGTGCGAGCGGTCCCCCACCTAGCTAGCAGAGCGGCTATAACAATGTACCCGGCGGCCCGAGGCAGTATATTTGACTGCCTTGGCTGGCGTTTTGCGCATGTGCCATTCACAATATGTGGCGGAGGCTGCATAGTTTGGTGAAATTTTGCATTCTAAAAACATGTACTCACATTAAGATCTTCAAAATAATAGTTTTTTTAATAACGTTATTCAATTTTACCCTTTACATTTTGGGTTAAATTATTTATCATAATTTAAGTTTAAGTTGGACTTTGGAGTAATTAATTATTGTGTGTTAATTGGACTAACTATAATATGAATTGGATTTTAATGTACAAAATAAAAGTAAGTCTATGAAAAAAAAGTCCAAAGTGGTAGGGTTTCTATCGCTTAGTCCCCCCATCATAGACGCCATTGTAATAAATACACTGTACATCGTCATGTTATGTATGTTTTGTTCCCACTTCGCAGGCGTTAATTATTATTATTAACACGTATTATTGTTTCCTCCACCATAATCAGTGGCGTACGCAGTGGTATTAAAAGGACGTTTCACCCCTTCGTTTCGTCACCATAAAAAAAGCGAGTCAACGGACGGACGTTTCGTCCCCGTCTATTATTAAGATAAGACATTTGGCCCCCGGGAGTTATGTGATGTTATTTACTTACCCATAGGACGCTTTGTCCCCGGTATTTTAAATCACTACATTTAAAAAGCTTTTTTTTAATTTAAAATTTCAATTATTTTTAAAAAAACGTACAATTTCAATATAATTTATATTAATTTGTGGGGATGGCCTACCAACAAGTTTAAAAAAATTTCTAATTTTTTCGATTCCTTTTTTAAGCTAAAAACTTGTATTCATAATTTGAATATTGATGATTAATTTATTCTCAGTTATTTCAACTATTGTCCCCAAGACGTGTTAAATTAACGATAATTTTGGTCTTTCAATACTGTACTCTTACCCTTTGGGGTTTTACATATATTTATTTATTTAATAAATATTATATTATTATTATTAAAACTAAAATCTTTTTTCAAAATATTATTTTTGGGAATTTCCTAACATGTGAAATTACAAATTTTGTTTGAGTTATTCGACAACGACGATAATTTGAACTCCCGGGGGCCAAATGTTCTATCTTAATGATAGACGGGGACGAAATGTCCGTGAGCTCATTTTTTTTATGGGGACGAAACGGCGGGGGTGAAACGTCCGCGATTTTGCAGGGGTAGGGTTTTAGTGTTCTGACCCCTTGAAATGTTTTTCTTTAACAAAAATCTTATTTATCACAATTACAATACCCACAGAGTCGATTAATTGTTGGTAATTTTTAATAGATATAAAATAAATTGTTAAATATGACAAAGACGTCGATAATAATGTAGTTTCAGTTTTTTGGCTAGTTTAGAGCATTGCTGAACGTTTGCCATAACCGTCATTATACGGTGTATCATCATGTATCATCGTCGGTCGATTACTCGATTATTACCATGTTTATTACGACCCGAAGAAGCTCTATAGATGACGAGGTGTCCGGTTTGAACACTCGAGTGTTCTAAATGTGGACTAAATTTGAGACCAACTATAATTTGTTATAACCAATTATATAAAAACTGTTTAAAAAAAAGGGAAATTATTTACTCAGGAATAACTCTAACCGAACTAAAATCCTGCGTATACACTACTGTCCATAATATTATAATATTTATGGGTGTTCTTCGTAGTATCGTGGCTGCAGCATAACATAAATCTACAAGTGTTATGTATATATTTATAGGTTCGGCTTCCGAGTTGTGGGGTTGGAATGCAGCCGATTTTAAACGTATTATATTTTTATATTATGTACCTACGTATATGGTATATGCACCTGCCTACACCGACCTCCTGCAGATAGTAAGACTACCTTCATCGTTGTCGTACCTACCTACCTACCTACATTTTCTATAATTTACGACCAAAAAAACAGATAATTTACCTGACCCAGACACTCGTATAATGTTCGGCATCAGCGTTTGAGCTTCTCCTTTTATCCGTATAATATCAATGTTTTATAAGGGGAAAACAGGTATTTCGTTTATGTGATTCTACCTGCCTTAACAGTCACATAATAATGAACGTTTTTTTACGAGCAGCTTTAATCAACAAAGCCATTATAATAATGATTATTTTCCCCTTACAATATGCATATAAAGAGATATTGATACGATAAAAAAAGAGTTCTTGTGTTTTAATATATAGATCAAATATATGTGGATTGGAATTTTTTTTTTCAGCCTATAACAAAATATCGACACAGTAGGTTTAAATAATTGTTATGAAAAAGATTTTATAATAGGTAATGTCATAATGGTGATTGGTAAATACTGAATAGAGTAACGTTTGTACCTACTAAGTACATTGTTAGAATATTACTGAAAATTAAAATTTAGTTAGTACCTACCTACAAGCGCCGAAACCTCATAGATCCTATTATTATTTATTATACGGGAATTACCAAAAAATACATACCTACCATTAGTTAAACTGCCATTCATTATCGCTTGATTAATTAGTAAATAAAGGTTTTTTCATTTTCAGTTGAAATATATGATGTCGATCCACACATTTTGCAATAAAAAAAAAACGTTGAAATATATCCTTTTCTAACTTCCATTTTAATCTCAATGTCAAGAAATGAACATCCGAATCATTCATGCCAGCTGTTTATTATTTATATAAAAAAAATTTCGTATATCTTCTACCTTACGACCATCAAGTAACCTTAAAATTGTTAAAATGATTATATTATTTTATTTTCTAATAAATTTAAAAATATTTTATATAAAACTCAATATTTTGTTGTTATTGTTTCGTTATAGGGCTTGACTCATTTTCAATCAGGGGCGCCATTTCAGTTTTTTTTAAGGTGTGCAAACAATTAAAGAAGCCAATTTTTTCCCACTTCCAGGCCAATCGTTAAAAAAACGTTTCTAGTGTTTTCAGTTTTTCATTACAGATTTATTACAGTATCAAAAACATACTTAATAAAAACATATTTTTATAGTTAACACATTACATTTTACATTTTTACCGTTCATACATTCTGTGTATATACTGTATAGTGTATAGTAAAGATATTTTTAGATAGAATAGATGCATATTATTATTATTATGTCTTTTGTCCAGTCCTGTAAAGAATACTTTTCAAATACTTTTGGTTTTTAAAGTGGGTTTCTAACTATCGTAATATAAAAACATAGGTAGTAGGTAATCTAATAGTTATCTAATAGTCTTAAATGGAATATTGTTATTCAATATTCAATAACTTTTTTTAGAAATCTGGTTTTCACAAACCTTCGGGCTTCGGTTAACACAGAAATACAGAATATTAAATAAAATTATTATTCCATTATTGTAGTTGACAATAATATTTTTCCAACCAATTATTTTGAATAAAAATAAAATGTTCAAAATAAAAAACCAAAGTATTCAATACCAAAAAGTATTTAAAATACCATTCAAAATACTTCATGCTGAAAGTATTTAAAAAGTTATTCAATACTTAAAAAAGTATTTGAATACTTTTACTCAAATACTTTTACTTAAATACTTTACAGGACTGCTTTGTCTATCAGCGAGTGCACACCCTGCCCCCCCCCCCCAAATGGTGCCCCTGTTTTCAATACATCAGCTATGCGCCATAACACTTGGTAATTGGTATGTTCTTATTATTAAAGTTAGCGTCACTAAACACTCTAGTTGGAGTAGCATGTGCATTGTGCTGTGTGCAATTAGCAACAAATTGCCATCATAATCTATGCAATTTAAATTATTTAAACTCAAGTATACATATCATTTGAATAATAAAATTATCATTCGTCAAAATGTCATTATTATCAACGGTATCAATGTTTAAAATTAGGTACATGTCTATATGCTTCTGATAGTTAGGTATCTGATTCAGATTTGTAATTTCTTTGAAAAAAATTAAAAATTAAAAGATTAAAAAAAATATAATGACCCTGACGCTCTATATTAGCGAGTTAAGTTTTATAGTGTTTTAAGTGATTTAACCCAAATACAAATTGGGACTTCCTCCTTAATATGTAAATGGTTATATTCAGACAATAATTTACCACTTCCTCCCCTTATGCCGGAAAAAAAGTCTGATTGATGTATCTGATGATATATCAGATTGATTATATATTACGTACCTAGTTGAACAATATCCATTGATTTTAATGAATACGAAGAAACAAAGCGTACCTTATACGTGCTATTTGTGTTGCCGTTACAGAGACGAGAGACATTTGTTGTCTCCGTCTTACAAGAGCGTAACGTAGCAAATTTTACGTTCAGCAGAACACGTTTATCTCCGTTAGTATAAAAATAAGAGCGAATTGAGTTGACCTCTTATACAATTTAAAGGTAAGATTATTATCATTACATATAATGCTTTTTATTATATTTTAATTTTAAAGTGAGGTATGAGTATTTTAAGATGTACAAACAGTTTACAATTTTAAAATACACATAACTTGCTTTAAAATTAAAATATAATAAATGGCCTATATAATTGTAAAGATATTAGTCTTATATTTAAATTTTATAAGATCTCAATTCGCTCTAATTTTTAAACTAAATATGATAAATGTGTTCTGCTGAGCGTAGCAGTAGCTCATATGTTACGCTCTTGTAAGACAGAGACAACAAATTTCACTGTAACGACCCCTTAACGATCAATTAGAAAATATATTTAAGCATAGTAAGACGGAGTACACTTGCAAGATGGAGTTAACACATGCGGATGTGGCAAACAAGTAATAAACTAATAAGTTATATTCATCGGTTAATCTTTTTAACCAAATTAAAATCTTATAAATAATAATAATAACGAATTCTCATCTAAATTTTACTTTTTATGATTCAGCGGCTAACACATCTAGGCAAACAACACGAATGTTTTGAAAACAGAATTATTAGTACTAAAAAATAAATGTTTTATTTACTGAACAAAATATATTTTGAATGTATGTAGCTTTTTATTGTGAAAAATCTAATTTAACGTGACAATAAAAGTAATTAACTTAAATATTACTGTATTACTATACATGGAAAATATTTAGCTCATTAAGTTATATAAGTTACTTCTAAATAATTGTAACTCGTTATGTAACTTAGTTAAAAGTAACCTAACTTTTCAATTTGTTAATGCCTAGCTTTGATAATTATAATATTAATCATTAATAAATGGGTTTAAGAGCAAATATAAAAGGTAGGTTCATGCGCTAACAGAAATAATGATATATTTTTCACTTTTGAATAAGTCAATCCAATATGTAACTATACTTTATAAAAATATAATAAGATATACATTATTGATATAGTAAATTATTGCTATTATAATGAATGTTAACGAAACGTAAGATATTTTTAATCTGAGAAACTTCAGTCGGGTAGCTTTACATAATATGCTCAAATTATTACGATATGAATTTATTATTATGATCCAACATTTTCTTTGTGCGTTTATTTGCGTGACTTGGGTAGTTGGTTGTGACTTTCTTTCCGTGCCGCCTAGTTGTTTGAAAGATCTTCACAAGGGATATAGTAAGTATTTTTATTTTTATTATTATTATTATTATTTTTATAATCCTCATTATAATACGACAGTGAGCTCGGTATGTTATTTTCGAGTTTAAACCTGAAAAGTGACTCCAGATTATACCTAGGCCAACGTGATTATTATTTGGCTATTCATGCGTTCGTTGCAGCTGCTCGTGCATTATAAATTACATTGTACGTACTCGGTACCATAAAACCGGTCCATAAATTCCTGAATTCCGACAATAATTCTATAGGCAGCGTCTCATTGTTGCGCACCCCTCGACATAAAATACCGAGAAAAAAACTGGTCACCGCCTCGCTCGAAACCAAGATCGAATTCTAAATACCGTAGATACACACCACACATATGGTACAGACACACATTTAAACAATAATATAGATACACAAAAAACGACCAGACGCATTCTCAGTTCAAATGGTCGGTAAAATAACATTGCGTTAACTTGGTTTTTGAATATAACTATATTAAATACCTATTATATCCTTCTTGGGAAAAATTAAAATATAGAAAATAAACTATGAATTATTTTTTATTATAATCAAATGTAATGGAGTGATTATCGAAAAAACTAGGTAGGTAATTTAAGTTAAGTTCCTATACACGTATATTATTTGTATTTGTGACCAATGGTTTGACAATAATATAAACAGAATAATATTACAGATAAGAAATTATACTATTTAATTTACTTCTCACACATTGATATGGTCAAATAAATACATTTAGTATCGCAATGACTATCACTATAAAGTAAAAGAAATCGAAGAAGTATCCAATGTTTTAAACTTTGAACTTCAAATGCTCATAAAATTTAATTTGACTTTGCGGTAGGAATTTTTTTTCGATAAAGGTATACAAATTAATGAGGAATCTATTGTAATACATTTTCAAATCTTAGATTTAAATATAAAATTTGTATGAATTTCATAATTTCAATAATTTGCGAATATCCGTGCTTTTTACGCCTTTTGTCAAAATTCGAACTTTAAATAGGTACTTATAAAAAAAAATTGGACTGTGCATTTTTATTTTTCAACTGTAATTGTAACAATATATCAGGAGCCTTGTATTAAATTTTCAAGCTTTTTGACCCAACGAATAATATTTTATTGACATTTATAGAAAAAAACTAAAAAAATTGGAAACTGGATATTTCCGTAAGCAACTCAAAACGAGTCAACTTTTTATCAAGTATAGGAATTGATAAAATAAACATATGGTGTAAATTTCAAGAATTTTCAGTTCTTTTAGATTCTGAGTGGAACGATGAATGTATTGATTTTACAATGATGTGTTTATATATATTTTTTAATTTTTAATTTTTAATTTTTTTTGTGTCAGTCATCACATTTTAGGCAGGAAGGGAAAACGTTTTTGAAAAGGTTTTTAAAAAAGTTATTAAACGGAAAAATACAAAAAACGAAAACAATTAATAAAACGAAAACGAAAAAAAACAAAAAACAACTGAAAAATGATAACATAAACCCAGAAACCGAAAAAAATTTCACTTGTCTTTACTTTTGAATCTTTAACTTTAAAAACATTTTAATTTCAAATCAGAAATTTTGAATTTTCTAATTTTTATATAAATTATAATTTTGATTTAAAATTTAAATATTAAGAATAATTAATTTTTAAGTGCATTTCTATATTGCGCTTTCCTATTATAACTTAAAAGTTAAAAGTTATAAGTTATACGAATATAATATGTTCTGTATATAATCTATATATTGTTTTTGATTAACGTTTTTAAAAACGTTATTTTCCTATTGCTTCCAAATAACGTTTATGATAATATTGTTTTTTTTATGTATTTATAATAATTAATTTTAATTTTAAAACGTTAATCAAAAACAATATAGAAAAATAACGTTTTTAAAAACGTTAATCAAAAACGTTTAAAAACGTTTTCCATCCCTGCTTTTAGGACAGTAAAAATGCTTCGATTTTCTTCAACAGTATATTTTCTGATAGGAAAGTGAATCTAGTTTGTACTTTGGGAACTGTTTAAGGACATTTTCAGTTTCCAATTTTTTTAGTTTCTTTTTCTCTGAATGTTAATAAAACTTTATTTGTTGAGTAAAAATACTGAAAAATTTAATACAAACCTCCTACTATATTGTTACAATGACATTTTAAAAATATTAAAAATCCTTAGTCACAGTTTTTTTTAATTAGCATTTAAAGTTCAAAAATTGACAAAATATGTTAAAATCACGAAAATTAGCAGATTATTTTGATTTAATAATTCGTAAAAATTTTTCTTTTTAGAACTAAGATTTTAAAATGTAATACAAGATTCTTTATAGGATAATCTACCTTTATCAAAAAAAAAATGTCTATAAGAAACTCAAATTAAATTTTTATGAGCGTTTGAAATTCATATTTTTACAACATTTGATATTCACTCGATTTCTTACGTAACGATATTCTTATTTTGTTGTAATTAAAAAACGAATGACTGTAGAAACTTGAAAATTTCACTGAATGTTTATATTAGCATTTTATATATACGATAAAATTTTGAAAATAATTTGACTCTTTTTGAGCTGAATTCGTAAAAATTTTCTTTTTACATCTAAGATTTGAAACGTAATACACGATTCCTCATAAATTTGTCTACCTTTATCAAAAAAAAAATGTCTACAGGAAGTCAAATTAAATTTGTATACACGTTCAAACTTTTAAAGTTCATATTTTTACAACATTGCTTATTCACTCGATTTCTCATATAACGATTTTCTTATTTTATTGTAATTAAAAAATGAATAACTGTAGATATATTAAAATTTCACTGAATGCTTATTTTATCAATTTTTATACTTGATAAAATTTTCAAAATATTTTGACTTGTTTTGAGCTG